>NC_083619.1:3347273-3647273 GCF_963584025.1 Labrus mixtus
TTGTTCTTCACTGTTTTCCATTCAGGAGTGTTTGTTTGTGTAACAGGGTTTGTGTGTATGTTTTAAGAAAAGAAGGTTTGAAATGTAAACAAAGACAGTTGTGACTAAACGTCTCACCTGCTGACTCGGTTTATGTAAATGTAAGGTTATCATTTTTGCCATAGTTTTTAAAAATCTCTCTTCAAATAAAGTGAAAAGTGTGTCCTAAGCATGAATGTCTGAGTAATGAAACAATCTAAAATAAACTTTTTTAAGACCTAAAAAAATACCTTGTATATTCTGTATATGACCAACAGACCAGCATAACATCATCATGATGGTATACAATATCAAATTCTGTCAGAGCAGGCAAAGTACAAGAAATAAAAACAAAAGGATGTATGAGTATGAGTTATATCAGCTGCTTCAGTTTCAGGGTCCTGGTACCGTCATTGCTTAACTTGAACTTGAATAGACCTGTCTGTCATCAACAACACCTGTCCTTTTGCGACCCGACTCTGCCTCCCCTGTTCTCTTCCAAACATATCTCTACAGACTCTCCTTTCTATTTTCTCCTGTGGGAATAATAATTATAATAATACATTTTATTTATAAGCGCTTTTCAAAAACTCAAAGACACTGTACAATAGTTAAAAACAGAAAGAACAGCACAGTAAGGACAGACTAACAGACATTACAACATTACACACAAATCATAAAGATAACAACAATAAAGGTAAACTACAGAAAACAGGAAATACATCACAATCATACATTAAAAGCTTGTTTGAAGAGGTGAGTTTTGATCAGTGATTTGAAAGTAGGAGGGTCGGTGCAGGGTTGAATGTGTGTCGGGAGTGAGTTCCAGAGGGAGGGGGCAGCTATGGAGAAGGCTCTGTCCCCCCAGGTTCAGTGCTTGGTTCTAAGAGGGGGAGATAGGAGGATGGCTTTTGGGGGGGCTTTTGGGGGGGGCTGATGGTGAAAGTGGGTGCGGTAGGGGGGTGTTGCGTGGACAGGGTCTGGGTCTTTTGGGGGTGGTAGCTGTTTGGGTTGTTGTGGTGGGGCCGTGTGGTGGTAGGGCGTGGGGGTGTGGTCAGGATGGGATGTTTCTTCTGGACTTGGGCACGAGTATCTTGTGCTTTCATCAAAAACCTTTTCATTTACCTTAAATTTTGTTTTATAATTTGACAGTGTGTTGCACCCATGAAAAGACCAGGACTCTGTCTTCTGTTTGGCAACTTTATTCTTCCCGGTGCTGTATTTTTTTATGATTATCTCTCTTAAGAAGCATCGGGTCCTCACAACAAAAACGGCATACATGCGCATTCTCCCTTGACCCCGACCCTGACTATATACGTCACCTCTGCACGCAGGCCGATGACGTCATATATCAAAACCTAAAATGAAAAGAGTTAATAACAACTTTTTAATTTCTGTGTAAACTAACATAAAATTACAGTACCTGTATGTTTTTTTTAATTAACAAGTTAAACAAATGTAAAATAATATTATATAAAGTACTTTCTAACTTATAGTGTAGTGTGCTTTCTTCTGTCAAATTGAATTGCATACAAATGTTTCTAGGTCGCAACAAATGCATGTGTTTTTATATCATTTGCTTGTTTTCATTTTAAAGCACTCTGTAACTTCTTTTTGAATAGACCTATATTAACAGTTACTTTTATTATTATTTCATGCAAGACAAAATGTCCGCTCTGATCAAGACCTGTTACTCTAATATTTTCCTACAGCAAACAGTTATGTGCTGTAACACCTTAACTTTCTAATATTCATGTTAGTATATCATTTAAAATAAATCAAATTATTACTCTTTGCTTGACTTTTGCTCAGTGTTTCATTGACAGATTTGTTACCCTTTATACAAATATATGGTTGGATATGAGTGTGGCACATATTGTCAAAGCAACACACTACTTCACACAACATGAGTCATACAATGAAGACACATAAAGATATTGAAGTATGGTACATTAAATGTGTTTTCTCTGTGTTTTGGTGCCTGCTTTCAATCATAGGTGTAGAATGGGGACTCCATTTCCCAGCAGCAAACGGAGAGTACCAGTCTCCGATTAACTTAAACTCCAGGGAGGCTCAGTACGACCCGACCCTCCTCGACGTCGGCCTGTCACCGAACTACGTGGTGTGTCGAGACTGTGAGGTCATCAACGATGGACACACCGTTCGCATCATTCTCAAGTCCAAGTCAGGTAACAGATCATTACACAATACTCTTTGTTTGACAAATGAGAAAACAGGAAGCATGTTTAGATTGTGCTGACTGTCACTGTGGTTTAGTGGTGAGTTTTTTCCCACACATTTATGAAATGTGTGAAAAAAAAGAGCTCACTGTTAATGACCTCCTTTCTCTCTTTTACTTTCACTGTGACTGCTTTGTCTTGTCCTTCCTGTATGTGTTTGCTAACAATGTTATCTGCTCTGTTGCCAGTGGTTACTGGGGGGCCATTGCCAAGTGATCACGAGTATGAGCTCAATGAGGTTCGATTCCACTGGGGCAAAGAGAACCAAAGAGGATCAGAGCACACTGTCAACTTCAAGGCTTTCCCCATGGAGGTAGAGCAAGCACCCACCTACACCAACATACACCCACCCCCCAATCCCCCATCACAAACTAACATGGCCATGACCATGAAATACGGTGTGATTTTGCAGAGGACCAACTCCCTCCCATCTGTTTAGACTTCTGGCAGGGACATTTGCCCTTCAGATTATATTGTAGCTTGTTGAGTCCTTGAAAAGTTTTATCTTTTGAAAAGTTTTATCTTTTGAAAAGTTTTATCTTTTCAAGCAACACTTGTAACACAAGACTGAAGTTAACCTTATATCATTAATGTAAACAGGAGTGTAAAGAGTAAAGCATATTGTACTCAAGTAAAAAAGTTACTAAATAAAGTTACTCTGATTAGATTTTACTGAAGTGGAAGTGGAAGTATAAAAACTGGTCTATGAATCTACTCAAGAAGTAAAAAACTGAAAGTACTTTTTATATATCTGGAGGGGTGAGCTCACTCGTCTGTGCTGTAAAACAACACTGTGAGAATATGAATCTCCAACTGGGTTGCTTAATTAAACACCTTTAAAGTACAGTGCAATGTAACAGCACATCGTGGTTGGTGGAATCATTAATCTGGATATGATCCAAACTGAAAGAAGCTTTAGCAGAAACAGCTGCTTAAATGAGCTCAGGGATTCACTTGACTTTGACTTGACCTCATCCTGCCATCAGAAATGTTCATTGTAGTTTGTTCACCATGTTAAAAGTGCAGATCCATCAGGGTTAAAGGCAGATATAATATTTTTGTAAAACAATGAACGAAAGATCCTAAAGGATTTTTTGTTTTTGTATTTTTGATATGTTTGATTTTTATTTGATATGTCTGAAATAAATTTAATCAAAAAAAAAAAAAAAAAAAGGATGATTTAAAAAAAATGCACATTACTTGTCACTTACTGTCCACTAAAGGATCACATTAACACTTAACACATCCTATTTTCTGACAACAGAAGAAGCTTCAGAGTGAGACATCTTACTAATTTTTCCTCTTTGATCAGAGTTGCACTATAGCACTGATCGTAATGGAAGTTGTATGTAGAAGATTCTTCTTTTGTTGTTGTAGACCTCAAAATGTTTGTTAAAGGATTGTTAACAAGTATAAAAATGCTAGATACTTATTTTTTTTTATTGGTTGGTTGGATGGTTGGATGGATGGTTGGATGGATGGATGGGTGGATGGATGTTGGATAGATGGTTAGATGGTTAGATGGATTCATGGTTAGATGGATGGTTGGATAGATGTTGGATAGATGGTTGGATGGATGAACAGATGGACGGATGGCTGGTTAGATGGATGGATGTTCGATGGATGGATGGATGGATGGATTATTGATGGATGGATGGATGGTTGGATGAATGGATGGATGGATTATTGATGGATGGATGGATGGATGGATGGATGGATTATTGATGGATGGATGGATGGATGGATGGATGGATGGATTATTGATGGTTGGATGAATGGATGGATGGTTGAACAGATGGATGGCTGGATGGATGGATGGATGGATGGATGGATGGATAACAGAAACATCTGAGAAGGTTGTCCCAGTTGAATCTACTGGTGAAGTTTGATAAATCTCATGGTGTTAATATCACCCTGGATACTGAGATGGTCCCAAAGTCTGACAATAAGGAGGAGGAGACTCACATCCCTATTGTGGAGGGCTTTCTGCTTTACACTTACAAACCTTTGATCGACGTGCTGAACCAACATTTCTTTATTTATATCCTGTATGAAGAATGCAAAAAAGGAGGTACTCTAGGACCTACACGGTGCCAGACCCCCCCTAACCTGTTCGGCCTCCATGTATTTGAAACACAAGAACATCTACTCTCTATACATCAGAGATCACTGAGACTTCACATAGGGAACTCATTTTCCAATGTATTTGAATTAAAGCAAGATAAAAAGGATGAAGCTTTCAGACTTCTGAAGAATAAATATGTGTTCTGGTCTGATATTTGTTTGTTTAAGGGGCCAACTCCTCCACCCTGTTCACACTAACTTGACATAAGAGCCCATATGGAAAGCCCTCAGTCAGCCCCAGCTGGTGGTTTCCCCCCATTCACTTAACTCCTGTTCCCTACACCTGTTGAAAACAGCCTCTCTCTCTGCAGCTCCATCTGATTCACTGGAACAGCACTCTGTTCAACACTTTGGAGGATGCTCTTGGGATGAAGAATGGAGTCCTTATCATATCTCTTTTTGTGCAGGTAAATTAAAATAGGTATGGACATATCAACCGGTCCTGAAAAGTAACACAAGCCAAATGAAGCTTGATGAATATCAGGTTTTACTCTCCCTTGTGTCTGGTAAATTATAGTAGCTGAACCAGTGTGTGCCACATATTTTTGAAAAATATTTTAAACATTTTAAGTATCTGCATGCATTTGCAGCTCCATTGCTCTCATCAAACATTTTCAGCAGCTTGAAGTGCTTTTCCTTCCTGGGATTGTCAGTGTTGTTTTTTCTAAACGAGTGAACCGGTTCATTCCAGGTTATCTGTGCAATGGTACTCTGACACAAGTTGGAAAATACCATCTGTTACATTCCTGTGAAATTACTCTCTGTTGAATTGGCCTGTAACTCTGTCGGTTTAATAAAACCAATCAGACCTCAGAAATTGACGTTCATTTTTAGAGATCTCAGTTACAGCAGGTGGTGACAACACTCCCATCAAAAACAACACACACACATTTGATAGCAGTGTTGTTCTGGTTCCACCTTAAACAGGCCTGACATGGCCAACCTCACACATCTTGCTTCTGACAGCTCCTTCAGATTTTAATTCCTGTTTACTTCTTTTAAGGATACAGAGTATAGACTAAGATCTGATAAAAAAAATAGCTAGATGTGTTAAAAGTTTAAGAACCCATCTAGAACATATGTTATGTTCTAGATGGGTTCTTAAACTTTGCTAACCAAGGACCGTCATATGGCAAGCAGGGACCCCCCTCCTGCAACATTTCTTAAAATCTTTGTAGGTTTAAATGGTTTTTACTATATTTAGCTATTTTTATTTACAATTAATAATCTTGTTATTCATTCAATTTACTTTTTTAAACAGTCATTATCATTTCTACAACTAACTACAGCTGCCTTTTATCAGGCAGAAACCTCGAACAGAACCAGACTGATGTTGAGCAGCCGTCTGCTGCGACCGTGGTGGAATGTGTTGGGCGCTTATTATCGTTTTTTGGAAATACATTAATAAAACTGATGTCCACCAACAGGTCATACTGTCACCTGAAATGTGTTGTTTGTTTTTATCAGATTGGTAAGGAGCATCTGGGTCTGAAGGCCATCACTGAAGTTCTTCAGGACCTGCAGTACAAGGTTAGACTACAAATGAAACCATCAACCGTTAAGATCTTACAGACATTTTATTACATCCTATAAGGCAATAATTAGACAAACAGTTGAAGTGTGAAAATGGATGCATAATGACAATATCTTCTGTTGTTTTTCTGTTTTTAATCAGGGGAAAAACAAGATCATCCCCTGCTTCAACCCCAACACTCTGTTACCTGGTAAGCAGATTTTTTAATGTATTTTAAAAAATGTATTTCAAGCACATGAAGCCTTGGAAAACCTCATGAAATCATCTGTTCTTGACCCCCTTATTCTTAAACACAACCAGTACTGTTGAAGAGTCAACAATGTGTGGTGGATAAAGTAGCTCCAGTTGTTTCTGTAATCCTTCAACTAAGTCCCTCAATTATTCTTTGTAGGTATGGCAGAGATTTAGACTTCCTTTGTAGTAGGAGTACTGTTACTATTTCAGTCGGCATGTGGTACACCACAAAGATTACAGAAAGGTGAAATGTTATACCCACATATTAAGTCACGACTCTGTAGAAGTCATAAACTGTTTAAAATTGTGTTTGCTCTTCAGTGGAGGTAGTTGGGAGTTTAGCTGCACAAAACTATAAAAGCTACGCTGCCAAAACTATACTTTTCGTATACTTTAAAGTTAAAAATATCTCTTTACATTAAATATAAGCCACATTAACTTGACAAGTCCAGATCAGCTCTTATTTCAATATATGTAAAGAAAAAAATACGGCTTGTTGTAAGAAATAAAAATCTCCCAATTGGGAAAAACAATTTTACTTGTTTAGCGTCTCAAAATGTGATGTTTATATTTAACTTAGTTCATACATCTTATTATAATTCACTATTCAGGCATTATTTCTTGTTTTTGTGTCTTTGAATAAGATGTGTATTTGGACTTCACAGGCGAATCTAGCTTGCAATAAGTGGAGTGAGACTTGAAAATCAGACCAATAAGCTTGCTAAGATTGAGGTTTTTGCAGTGTTGGGTTAAAGTGTGTGTAGGATCAGAACTGGTTGTTCTTCTCTTTGCTGAAAGAGCCCTCATGCAAAATAACTTTTTGGCAGTTTGGTTTACTATGTTTTGGATCTCTAAAGTTAGCTTGCCTGAAGGCTTCATCATCTGTGTTGCTGAGTAAGCATTTGTTTGTTCTGTGTCACAAAGAGGCAGATGATTTGTGAGCTGCAGAGCTTAAAGGGATACTTCACCTGTTGAAACATGAATCTGGATTGACATTGTGTCATATATGTAGAAATGTGAATTTTGTTTTTGAAGTTGGTGCCTTCTTGGCCGAGAAAAGACAGGAAGTGTCTTTTTGGCTCATGTGGATGAAAGACAACAACTCCCAGAATGCACAGCAGCCGCTGCCTGTTCCTCCATCAGCCTCAACTGCTTGCCGCTATATTGCGGCTAGTAGAGATAGCCACGAACATCGGATTCGAGCACAAGACCTTCAAAATCCCCTTCATCCATATCAGTTTGAAGTTGAAACATACTTTTATCATACTGTTGGTTCTTATCATCTTTCTCCATAGAGCCTGTTAGCATAGCTACCAAGCAAAATGACGGACGTTAAGTTTCGATTCTGGGAGTGAGGTCACACCCACTGATCTGTGATTGGTCTGTAGCTTCAGTGGGTCCCCACCCTCTATGGGCGGGTTGAAAACATGAGGAACTAGCAATGTAGTTTCACCCCCTCTAACCAAAGCAGCCACCGATGACACAAAATGATGATATTTGCGTCACTGGAAGCTCCTTTTCAGACTTAGAAATACAGATCTTTCCAGTCTCAGGGGAAAATAAGGGCGGGATGATCGACCATTCAAAAATACTACGAGGTTTCTAATGATACAAAGATTAATGCAAATGGGTGAAGTATCCCTTTAAAGAATCTTGATTTTATGTATTTATTTTTTGTTACCAAACTGAAAGCAGATTCAACATAAAAACAGCCTTTACCATTTTTTAAGTGTCTTAATGTGTTTCACATGAAATGGTTCCTCTGCCCTCAGACCCCTTACTGAGAGACTACTGGGTGTATGAAGGCTCTCTGACCACACCACCTTGTAGTGAAAATGTGACCTGGATCCTCTATCGCTACCCTCTGACCATCTCACAGTTACAGGTAAGACATGAATCAAACAAAACCTGAGAACATCAGTGTCTGTTGCTCTCCTCATCCCTGGGGATAGACACACATACAAAGGTCTCTGTCAGTGGCAGCATTATGGGTAATGTAGGCAGAAAGAACAAAAAGAACAACAATGTGAGGAATATCAAAATCTGTGGCTAATTATGCTTTATCGTTATCGTTAACCGATCATAGGAGCGTAATGCTTAGAAGTGTTTTTAAACTCAGTCCTCATTGTTAAAAATATTTTAACCATTCTGCTTTTAAATAATAAAAGGTAATTTTAAGTGCTGTCAAACAATTACTTTTTTAATTTTCAATTAATCTCATGGTTGAAATTAAATTTTTTCAAGGTTCAAGGTTTCATAACAAAACAAATTCAAGGGGAATAAGACCTGAGAGAATACATTAGAACAAACATGGCCGATTACATCCAGTCATGAGGAAGTCCTAATCAGTCAGTTTCATATCTTGAAAGAAGTAAGTTCTAGAAATGTTAAACCAGAAAACACACAGACGAAGTTCTGAATTTTATGTGTAAGATTTAATATAAAAGGGGTAAACAATAATGTATAGATGAAACAGATAAAGAATATGATTATTATGATCAGGATAATGCAATTATAATGTATGGTGACATTATATATTGAGTAATGAGATAAGACACGGTATTGTTTGAATGACTTAATCAGAAAATGGTCAGAAAGTTAAAAAGTTGATAAACGAATTTTGGGATTCTATTTGGATTTAAAGGGAGCTCTGAATAGACACGACTCAAGACTTAATCTCTCAACACCCACTGCGGAACCAACACTCTTACTGTGAGGTGTGTTTGATTGAACTCCGCCGACTGGTCCCGCGTTTCAGTCTCTGGCAAGTCGTTCTTTTCAGGCCCAGAGAGGTCCACGGGCCAGATTAGATTAGCACCTTGGTCGGAGTATGCAGCTGGGATGGAGATTGCATGGCGGTTCAGCCGTCGTGGTTGTGTCGTCATCAGCTCCAAGTGGATCCAACAGGAAAAATATTAAAGAGTCTTTTAATACGTCGATTTCCAATTTAAATTAAACTGATGGCCATCTCTATAAATCCAAATTAAGAAATTGGCGTTCAAAATTGAAGAGCAAAGACTTTGGAGGAGAAAGTTCAAAAGCTCTTAATAAGACATATTAATAAAGTAGGAAAATAAAATGGTGTCTTTAAATAACACCTTCTATAGCTAATATCAAAGAGTATGCTTTATAACACGTCTAAATGTATAATTATGAAGGTTACGTATTCATGGATATTCTAACACTAGATAGCAATAGTGCTCCACGTCAAATTCCTATTAAACATAATATAACTCTTATTCCTGTTCTGAAGATCAGATTTTGAGTTTAAAAAGATGATTAAATACATTCAATGTGACAATTACAAATATCTAGATGAAGAAAGACATAAATGTTCATTTGATGCAGAATTGAAAGCTGTGGTTTAATTCAGTTCTTCAGCAGTCCTTCAACAGATGGTCAATTTTACGACTTTGCAGAGACTGGTTTCAGTCACAGTTCATGTCTTTGGGGTCAATTCGTAGATAGCAGAGTGTTCTGTTTCCGCTTGGTTGTTTATTCAAGGCGTTGTAAAAGTTTATAATATCCTGTCTTCCAGAGCCTGTCTGAGAGGGAGACTTAAATCATTGATCAGTTCCTTTGTTTCTTAGTAAAAAGTAACCAAAATGTAATCAACATTCCTGAGTCCTGCAGAAAGAGAGGTTGTGAAACGTGGCTGCTAAAATCGGCTACACTCGCTCCAGAGTTTAAAATATCCTGGCATGGTTAAAGTGCATCTTTTTGAATTTTCGCATTTACAAATAAAAATTGTGAGCCTTTTATTTTTTATTTTTGTATTGTCTTAAGCGGAGAGTACTTTACTTGTTGTATTATTTAAACCTGCTTTTCTTCTTCTGGTAGATCGAAGGTTACAACATGAAATTAACCACAGAAAAAGGAACTCGTTACAGATCAAAAACTGACGTCAAACAGCTCTAAGGAACGGTAACAAAGGTCAATGTGTGATGTCATGAGGTCAATGTGTGATGTCATAAGGTGGATATTACTTTGGACTGGTCAGCTGAGCTGTCTGAGAGTTTGTTAAAGTGAAATGAGACGTTCAAAGATGCAGCAGTGTCCTTCTTTTACATCACTGAGACTACAGGGAGACACTGAAGACCACTTTCTACGGTGAGCCTGAAGGGACAAAATAGCATGAGATTAATCGCGGCTAAAAAAAGATGTATGCATTAACTTCAGACATGAATGAATCCAGATTCAATTGTTAATGCTAACAGCCCTATAGGTGTTAAACACAATCCTTTCTTCTTTTTACATCTCATCGTTATACATCAGTTTGAGCGCCTTCTTGTTTTGCCCATAAGAACTCATTTTATGTAACATGTTAAAATGTTATAAGTGAAGTCTGTTAGAGGTGTGAGGTTGTTTACATTGACCTTAAGATATTCTCTCTTCTCAGAAAACGTCATGAACATTCAGAGTTACTAAAGAGCAAATGTAGAAGATTTCAAAGTGTTTTTTGATTTGAGAACGTTTTTAGTTTAGTCATCAATTTAAAAAAAAATTACTAAAACATGCAGGAATGTTATTTTCTTTTACAAGTTCTGCCCCCCCCAAGTGTGTCACATTGGTGGAATAGATATATATCTTAACTCAGGTTGCTGTAAAATATGATGATTCCTCTGATAGTTATTTTAGTATTTCATCTCTCTTGGAAATGTGTAAAGAAAAGACTTCTTGCAGTCCTCTTGCCTTAGACGATGTCTGTACTGTTGTGGACGACTTCAAAATATTTCAGCTCAATTATTCCCTGCAGGGAAAAATCCCTTTAACTCACATCTCTATACATGGCATGGTCCATAGATGTCCCTTTGCCCATCGTCAGATCAAACAGTAAAACATCAATAAAATAAACAAGATGTGAAATAATTACAGCAGAAAGCAGGCGATAGCAAGGCATACGAGAGACATACAAGTGACACAATCATCATTGTAAGTTTTTAGCATAAATGTTATCTTGCTGCCAAGATTACACCACAGATGCTTAACTGAGATTCAAAAGCTTTTTGTCTTAACAACAACTGAAACTACTCCTGTCCAGGGGAGATCACACTGGGTACTATTTCTTAGAATACATTTCCATCAGCCTCTTTTCATACCATCTGTTCTCTGCTCATTGTGCTCTTGGGCTTATCTTGCTCTTGCTACATTTATTTTTTTTAATTTTCAGACTTAACCTGAGACAGCAGTAACTCTTCAATAACTTCCTCTTCACTTTGTGGCTTTAGGGGATAACAGAAAAGAATATTGCTGCAATTAAATTAGAATTGGGCTTCAAATTGAGAATTGAAGTTGTTTTTTAAGTAATTTTTGGGGCTTTTTGACTTTATTGGATTATTGGATGGGACAGCTGAAGAGAGACAGGAAATGTTGGGAAGAGAGAGTGTGGGACGAAATGCAGCAAAGGGCCAAGGTCAGATTCAAAACCCTATAGCCTCTCCACATGACTATCTATCTAGCACCCAAACAATATGTAACAAACAAGATGTTTTTTTTAGAATATGTCGTGTGACCTTTAACTTTTTCTCTCACATTTTTCGATGGTAACCTATAAGATTTTATTGAACCTGCTGAATAAAGAAAAACAGGAGAATAAGTGCTATAGACCTGCAGGTCCTGCTTGCTTAGAAAACACACCTCAAACATCCGGCTATTATCAACTGCTGAAAGACAAAGAGTGTGTGCACAGTGTAAATGTGCATGCAAAAATGTGTGTGTTTGTCATTCAACCGTTGCCATGTCTACAAGTTTTGCACTTTGACAGAAGGTTATAAATTCTCCTTCTGTCAGCCAGTGGTACAACAGCACAGGAACAGTTTTCTGTTTGTTTTGGCCAACTCGTAAGACACTGAACTGTAGGTGTAGATGTTAGATATTATCATTAGCCACAGTCACACATGAGCAGGAAGTCAAATGTTTGGATCCTTTCTGTCATAATTTTGAGCTTTTTTTGTTTTTCTGTGAGCAACAAAACAACCAGAGAGTTCCTGGAGATGATGTCAAAAAAATGGTTAATTTTCACAAGTCTATACGCAGGGCAGGGAAATGCAAAGACATTTTATTCCTACACTGTTGTTATACTGTAACAGCATCTTTCTCTGTTATCAAGGACTCCACATTGGTCCCAGTTTAAAAAAAAAATCTTTTCTCCTTTAACACCACACTTAAGAGTCTATCATCTGTCATCACAGCATTCAACAGAGTAAACAGTGAGTCAAGTGTGAGTATTTGAAGTCATAGATTGCTAAACTTACCTTTTTAAAAAGCAAAATGACAAAATCAAGTCACCATCATTTACCCTTTTGCAGGGACTCAATTGTTATAAATCACCGTCACGCTTTATTACTCTGCCAGAAATATAATTTAATCAATCAGTTAGTCGATCAATCGTTTTTGTACTCCTTGCACCATACTCTTTGACTAATGACACATGAATCCTCCATGAGCGAAGCACTCGGCAACATTTAACAAGTAACAGCAGTAAGGAAAAACTAAGGGATGCACCAAGGCATTTCAAAATGAACCCAAAGAACTGCAGCTTCCACCAGCTGTCCAGAGACTCGTTAGGTTAACTAGTGACTCTACCTTTCCTGTAGGTGTGAATGTAGCTGTCCCTATGGGACAGCCCTGTGATTGACTGTGCATCCGACTCTCGCCCAATGATGGCTGGGATCAGGGACAGTCGATTTTCAAGAATTCATTGTTACTTTTTGAGTTCTATCTTTTTTTTTTAATCTAAGCAGACATACATGAGGGGGCTTAACCGGGGCTATAGTGCCCTCAAGCCCCCGGTGTTGTCACGGTGTGTTGAAAGGGAGGTGGATCCTAGTGCAGAATAACCAAAAATATTTATTTAAACAAAAAGGCCAAAAGGCAAACAAAACTTACTTCAAAAATCACAAAGGTAAAGACCACAAGGAGCCTCGAGGAGATACGGGTTACAACAACTACACTCAACAAACAACTAACAAACAATGAACTGACAACACGAGGGAAGGAACACAGAGACTAAATAGACATGGGGTAATCAAACACAGGTGAGACTAATGACACAGGTGAAGACAATCAGGGCAATCAATGCAGGAAGAAACACAAGACCAGAAACACTGAGGACAATACAAACTAAATCATGAAACACTGAAGTCACACAGAACTCAAGAATGTAACATTGCCACTAGAACATAAAGAACGCTAGGATATGAAGATACAAAATAACAGGAAACACTAAAGACTAGACTATGAAACATTAAGACAAAAACACACTAAAGGCAAGTTTCACAGAGGGAAAAATACACTACAAAATATAATTGGAAACACTAAAGACTCAATTTACCAAGAACAATACACACTAGGACAAAGAAACACAGGTATAGGAAATACAAAATAAAAACACTAGAAACTAAGCTAGGAAACGGGAACTACTAAAACAGGAAATATAAACTGAAAACAAACTACACAAGACTAAATCATGACAGGTGTAGCGCCGTGCTTGGTTGGGATCAGCTCCACCCCCATCGGTATTGATAATGAACTGATGAATAGTGTGGTACAAAAAACGATTTTGTACTAAATATATGAAGTCTTTATCGGCACACACTGCCTGAATATTTTTATATTGCATCTGCTTTGATTTTTATGAAGGATAAGTTTGGCATAATTAGGGCCATGACCGATCTGACTGCAAGCTAGCATGTTGCAACTGTCCGCCAGGAGCCTCAGCTTCACCACTTTACCTGTGTCTAGTTTGAAAAAAAAGTTAAGTTGAGACAACATTTTCAACATGGCCACTGCCATCGATCGACTTCAAAATTCCCCTCCATTAAATAACGGGTGACGTCACTGAGCCTACGTCCATGTTTCATACAGTCTCTGGAATGCACTTAATACTTGATAGTGAATATTAGCAATCAGCCACCTTAGTCCAGGAATATCATTATTGATCTTAAAGAAACTTCCACCATCCTGGTTAAACCTGTTTTTGTGTGAGACCTTCAGATATGCATGTGACCTCGTTCAGCCAATTAAAAGACACCTACCTGGTTTCTCTCCACAGATTGAGGAGTTTCGGAGGCTGCGGTCCCACACTAAAGGGGCAGAACTGCTAGAAGGAAATGATGGGTTGTTGGGGGACAACTTCCGCCCCACACAGCCGCTCAGTGACCGGACAGTTCGCGCCGCCTTCCAGTAATCTTCCCTTTCCACGGATGATTCAGAAAAACGATGGGACCTAATGGTACAAGTATAAAAGGTAATTTCCATTTCAAGTTCTTCTTTGTACCATTTTATCAAAGAATAGCTATAGCCACGGCCCATGAATGTAAAATCCAATTCTCCTGACTTGTACAGTTAACTAATTAAACATCTAGCTGATACAGAGCTAAGTTAGGATTTAACTTGAGCTTTGAATGCTTCTGCTTTTATCTCTGTTTTGGTCATATCTGGCTCTTAAGCTGATAAGTGCCTGACTGTGTTTTGGGTCCAGGCACTTACTGTGTCAGTCTTTTGTTTAGTGCAGGATAGGCACTACAAAGTTGGTTTATCAAAGCTCATCCACTGAGAGGTGAGAGAGAAATGAAAAATAAAGCTGCAGTCATTAAACCAAGATAATGAAATGCTAAAATGTTCTGTAAAGCTGAGGGAGACTGCAGAGGTAAATCACTGAGTGCTCTTCATTATTAGTGAGTGACCCACTTAACACACTTTAGTAATTAAATCCATTGTTAATGAAAAACAAATAATTAGCGCAGCTATGATTTTACATCTACATAAAAGAAAAAGATTATAAATGAGTAAAATAAAGGAAAGAATGAATGTCAACCTTTAGATCTTTATTTGACCATATCACCAAACACTGTTCTCTGTATTCTTCATTCAGCACATTTCCTGATAAGGGACAGAGTGTTAATGGAAGTAGGTGCACTGTCCCAGAGGTATTTGGGTCCTCTGAAACCACAAAGTAATGGATCAAGCCCTGGAAGAACTAACCCAGTTCAGTTACTTATCTGGGTCTAGCCTATATACAGTATGGAGTGTATGATGGGATCCCAGATTTAGCTCAGCAGCACTGCGGCAGGAGGACAGTGCAGAGCTGTTAGAAGTCAGAGGGGAGACGGAGAGGTAAAGATGGATGAGAGCTTCAAATTAAAGTCATAGATTTTAACTCTTAAAAGCACATTTCTCAATGTTGACAATATCAAATCTTTGTGATTTATCTCAACATGTTGATTTGAACAAAAGCTGATGAGCAGGTGTCTGTCAAAGTATTAAAGTTTGACTTTATCTTCTAAAAAATCTAAAGTCATAACCAAATCTTCTCTGAGTATGACAAATAGTATATGACAGATTCTATTTGTCATTCAATTGATGTTTTCTTGTTTCCACATTCAGTTTTAGGCCTTCCCTAACTTTAAAAGATTTAAAAACTTTTGCACTGCACTTACAAAATGATGGAAGGATAAGAGGCCGATGAAAAACACACTTGCCAAAATGATTTGACTTCTTTACTCACTGTTCTGGTTTTGTCGCCAAAAAAATGCTAGCCTCCCTTTCCCAAAAAATGTTGGTATGTTGCGTAAAAGGCAAATAATGGTTGGCGATGAATTGCAAAACATTGAAATCCCATATTTAATTTTTAAAAAAGCACAAAAACATATTTAAAGAGGACATATTATCCCCCTTCTCCACCTTTTCAAACAGTCCCCTGTTGTCTAAATGAAACATCTGTGCTGTGCTTTTCTGTGGTTCAAAATATAACATGAATCAAGCACCAGAGGAGGTTTGTGACCCTGTATAAACCAGCTCTCTCAGAACGCTCCGTTTTGGTGTGTGTGTCTCTTTAAATGAAATGACCCCCCCTGAGTTTTCCCCGTAGACATCACTCCTCTGTAGAGAGAATAAAAATGGCCGACCTACGCAAATGTTTTGCTCTAGGATGGGGGTGGAGTCCATGGGTGAAGATATCAGGGGAGAGGAGGGGAGGGGATCTTTTTTTCAACAGAATCCCACTGTGACATCACAAGGAGAGCACATTTGAAACAGAGCATTTTTCTCTGTGTTGTAAGACTTATGCAGACCACAAACAAAGGACTGGATGGGTTTATTTCACATGTTGTGGGTCAGTAGACACTCAGGTTACCCAAATATATGTTCAAAAACACTGTAGAAGTGGATTTTTCATAATATGTCCCCTTTAATGTTGATACGGAGAAATGTCAATGTATTTGCAAAATAATTAACTTGATGTTATTGACATGTTTACAGCTCTGCTGCTCCATATCTTCTTTTAACAAACACACTTTAAGTGTTTGAGTGCTGTAACTTTAAAAGTGGACGACTGTTTTTTCTTGATGTAGGAGGTCAGCTGTTCAACAGTTTGATGTCTCTTTTGTCATATTTTAATCTGATCAGTTTCTATTGTCTCTTAGCTGAAATGGGGTTGTAGATTCTACATTTCTGATTTGACCGTCACATCTGAAAGTCCTTGTGTTTCAGACTCCTTGTCCCAGTTTGTAACACAAACGTTCTCTTTTTCACAAAAAAAACTCTGTCTGCAGCAAAAGAGGACATTCAATAAAAGTTAGTAAGAGTTGTATTCCTCTTGACAATCCAACCAAACATCAACATTGAAATCTGTGGAGTGCTCCATTTACAAAAGTACCACTAAGCTAAGATAATAGGTTATTTTATTGTTTATTTTACAATGTCTTTGAAAGAGAAAGATCCTGCAGTTATGTGTTTTAATGCAGTCATGTTATTGAAAAGGTGAATTCAGCACAGTGAAGGCTTTATTTTCAATGAATAACTCTTTTAGCCAGTGGAGCTCTGAACCTTTATTAAGTTTGGAACGTAGATGTAAGAAAACAGGAAGCTAAGATGGAAGAGAAACAAGGTGAGAGGATAGTTTGTGGAGAGGAGGGAGACAGAGAGGTACTGTGCTGAAGGGAGTCGGAGGGAGGGCAAGGGAAAAGAGAGGGAAAGAACAGAGGAGTATTGTATATAGTGTAAACGGATACTAATCCTGTCCCACCAGTGCAAACTCAACTGAGACGAGAGAGGTGAATAGAGGAGAAGAGGTGAAGAAGTAAAGAAGACTGGAGAGAGGTCAAACAGTAACAGTGACACGAGCCACCTGCTCCCATATGATGTTGTGAAAATAAAGATTCTGTCCGTCTTTGAATGTCTCATAAGGACACAAGATGCCCGTATTAGCATTACACAGTGGTTGTTCTAGACCACTTTTACTGAGGGGGCCAAACTGGGGCCAGTTGTTTTGTCAGAGGGGAACATTAAACCCAGGTGAAAAATAGACAAAGATGATCGCTTTAATATATATATATATATATATATATATATATATATTATGCCAAATAATAGCACACATCATTAAATACCACAACATAAAATACCATAATTCATAATTGTTTCAGTAACAGTATTTAATACTAGATTCTGAGTTCGGTTGTTTAGTCAAATACTGTGTATGAGTTATGAGGGGGGCTCTTTCTTTTGGAGGGGTGGCCAAAGGGGGGACTGAGCTCAGTGTTAGAGTAATGCATACCTTCTGTGAATGGGATTGTGATTTTGGCAGCCTTTTTGTAACCATGTGACATTATAACTTTCCACACTAATAAATAGTGTGAGGAGTGATCCATCTGCTTTTATTTTGAAATAAAGTAAGGACCTTCTGGTGGATGAAAACAGCTCAAAGGAACAGTAACAAAGGTAAATGTGTGATGTCATGAGGTCAATGTGTGATGTCATAAGGTCAATGTGTGATGTCATAAGGTGGATATTACTTTGGACTGGTCAGCTGAGCTGTCTGAGAGTTTGTTAAAGTGAAATGAGACATTCAGAGATGCAGCAGTGTCCTTCTTTTACATCACTGAGACTACAGGGAGACTCTGAGGAGGACCAGCTATGTTGAGACTGAAGGGACAAAATAGCATGAGATTAATCATGATGAAAAATGAACACATTCATTTCAAACCTTATTCAAAGTAATTACTGCTGATAGCACTACTTTAAACTTTACATGGCACACAGAACTCAGATTAGAGCCCCCCCCCTTAAAAAACATTTATTCTGAAACCGTAGGTCGTCTATGTTCTTTAATCTGAACCACATTTTTCATTCTTTGCAGAAGAGAAGAACAAAGAGTCGAGAAGAGCGGGGAGGAAATATGAAAGGAGAAACAGAGAGATAAAGCTGCAGACTGAAGGGACAAAGAAACTATTGATCTCACACCAACGTGTGCTTTTGTGTGTGTGTGCGTGCATGTGTGTGTGTGTTTGTCTGCATGAATGTAGGTGTATTACTTTTCTTTGTTACCCCTGTCTCTCTTTCTAATATTTACTGCAGTCATGTGAATGTGAAATCCATCTTGTGCTTGAGCGAGTATTGGGGGTGTGTGACAAGTATTACTGTAATGTGTGTGTGTGTGTGTGTGTGTGTGTGTGTGTGTGTGTGTGTGTGTGTTTTGTGTGTCCAGATTAGATGATGGCAGACGTAACAATCACCTTGTCTCTGCTGTCATAACACGAGGAAACATGAAACCACAGACGCACCTGTACACACACATGCAGACACACACACAAACGTACAGATTCAAACCGCGCTGTGACCAAGACTCTGAAACACACTGAAAAGCTCTACACATCAAAGCAAATACACACACACACACACACGAGCTGCATGTGTTTATGTGCTGCATCCAATATGTAGAAACACCTGAAGTGGGTCATTATCTGTTACAAACTAAACAAGCTGCTGCAGATCTGCTCGAAAAGTGAAGGGAAAAACCTCCATATTAAAAAAACTGAACATGAATACATTTCTATGATGAAATCACAGCTGAAGGTAGACTGGCCACCATTATAGCGGTTGCTCTTTAATGGTCAGTCGTCATAAATCCATATGTAAACATGTAAACAAATTTAACAAATGCAATACTTTTTAATGAATTCTTCATTTTATAATCTGTTGTTGTTGTTGTTGTTTTGGAGTTGGAAACAGAAATAAAGCCCAAAGCCTCTGCTCCTGGAAATCTACTTTAATTTGAAACGACTATCAGTTTGCTGACAAAGACAACTCTGGCATATCTTCTGCTGGCTTTGCAAAGAATCGTGATCCTATCAGTCATAAGCTAGCGTAACGCTGTATCCGGGGGAATCTCATCTCTTACACAAGCAAGCTGCTCGGTTAAATGAGCTGCACCGGCTCACAGGGCTTTAGGCTATATCTAGAATCCAGAGGTTTAATACAAGCAGAGTTAACCTTTTATTTTAGGTTTGTCACTATGAGTTTCAGACCAGTCAATCAATCATCAGTCTTTATTTGTATAGCGCCAATTCACAACAAATGTTATCTCAAGACACTTTAAAAAAGAACCCCTGAAGTCCTGAAAATATTTCTTGTGCGCACAAGATATTAAGAGAGAGAGCGTTCGCAGCAGAAAGCGGCTGCCTGGATGAAAAGTGCAGCGTCCAGCGTCTTTTTTACAAGCGCTCTCTTTTTATAATGTATGATATTCCCTGTATTTTAGAGACCTACGGATCGTATCCTGTACTCACATCCTCTCTGCTCCACGATCGGGAAATAAATGATCTCAAATAAAAAACATGCAGTAAAAAATAACAGAGCCGTGCCGGTCATAAAGAACTACAGGGCAGAGGTCACAGATCACATACTTACCTGCAAAAGAGATCCAAAAACCCATCTCTGACTTTAGTAGTGTCCATGTCCCATTTGAATCCTGCTCTGGGTAGGCCAGCCGGCAGTTACCCTCTCGACATCGATTTTGAGGACATCTTATATATACAGGATTCACCTCTCTTTTCTGTCTGGAGAGGGGTGAAACAAAATCAAGATTAACAGTCTCATCAGGTTCACTTCCGTCATTTTTTCTCCAAATACTGTTCACCGAGTCTTTATTCTCATTAGATTTCATTTTCATCAGAGTGGTGCGTCTCACGTCTTTGCTGAGCTCAGAAATAGCCATTAGTTCGTTTACATCCAGCTTGTCATCAGCACAACGCACTCCTGACTGAATACGAGAGCCCTCGTACTCATTGTGAGGCACTTCTGCGCCCCTGCTCCTGATGTCCAGATCAGAATCACCAGAGGTCCTTTCCTCTGCTCGCCAGCAGAGAGTGACCCCCAAGACGAGAAAGAGGAGGAGGCTAGCTAGCCCTCCGCCTAAGTTCCTAAGTTCCTGCTCCAGAGGGAGCAGGTCGGCAGCGGGATGCATGAACCCATTCTGCCTTGCCCTCGACCTTAAGGGCAGTTCGGGTGACCAGTAGCACCTGGAAAGGCTCCCTCCACCTAGGAGAAAGAGAGACTTTGTCCAACGACTTGATTAATACATAATCTCCACACTGAAAAGGTTGAATAGGTTTATCTGAGGGCTGTGGGAGCCTGCCAGATACCTGCAAATGAAACTTTCTCAGTTGTTCTGTTAACTGTTTCACATATTCCGACACAAATTCATCAGTCCATAACAGTCAAAACTTCATGAGGCCTAAACCCTTTAGTTGTGTTTAGTGTGCTTCGAATCAAAAATACCAGAAGTGTGAGTGAGCTGCACCAAAAGCAAAACTTAAATCTGTAAATACTGTGACTACTGTGTCCTTCACGAGAGAACAGTACCTGATAAGAGCATACAACTCTGCAGTCTGAGCAGAGGTTCCACTAGGGAGAGCCTGTGCTTCAATAACTTCTCAATCTACAAAACCTGCTAGATTTGTGGTGTCAGATGGGCATGATGATAGATAGATACTCTATTAATACTTTAGGGAAATTACACCGTTACAGCATCAACTGCAATCTCATTCAAGACAACACACAAAACGAACAAATACCATTTAGGCACATAAAAACAAGACGTAAAACTACTAAGAACACTAAGATCAGTTTTAAAACTAGACTAAATTTCATAATTACAAATAAAAGAAAATAGTGTACAAAATTATTTCACAAATTTCAGATTGGTGTCTGCATTAGGTCTGACCTGGGGGGTGGGCTGGTTTCAATTACCAAATTACAATCATGATCATCTTCAAGCTCTGTTATTGAAGTAGTGCTAAATTTATTGGAGGAGAGCGTCTTAGATTAATGTGAGAACTTAAATGATCTCTTCATAACCTGACCTGCGTACAGCTATCATGTGTTGGGTGGCTGAGAAGTTTAGAATGTTAAACACTAAGTGTGGAACTTGCACAATACAGTCATTGGCCAGTACAATAGGATCTGATATTGTTCAATCATTGTGGCTACAGCAGCCACTGACCTGACACAACCAGGCTTCCCAAGGACAACCGGCCCCAGCTTAGACGAATAATACAGCACTGGACGGTAATGTGATCCATGCTTTTGCACCAAAACACCAGAAGCAAATCCTTCCATCTCACAAACATGGAGGTGAAACTGCTGTGTGTAGTCTGGCAGCCCCATCGCCGGAGCTGAGATAAGAACAGAGTACATGTTTTCATTCCTTTGCACAACAGAGGGTGCAGTATGTCCTGTGGAAGACCTCAACACAGAGTCCATTCCAGCATACTCAAAAATCCAATGACAACAGTAATTTGTCATTCCCAGAAAAGATAGCAGTTCTTTCTTGGTCCTCGGAGGAGACATGTTTGCAAGGAGGTTGACTCTCTCAGGGGACAGCAGCCGCTGTCCCTCGCGTAACACTTCTCGCGTCCCAGGTATTTAACCTGAGGTTGACAGTACTGCAATTTGGTCAGAGAAGCTCTGTGACCACAGCCACTCAGCCAGTCTTTCCATCAGTAACACAGAGTCAATTTGACAGTCCTCTCTCAAAGGGGAAGCGATCAACAAATCATCAGCATACTGCAACAAGGTACTTCCACCAGATAGTTCCAAATCACGCCTGACACAAAGAGAATATTTCCCTGGGGATTCCGAAAATCTCAGTGGAAGCCTGGTCCATGTCAGTTTTCGGCCTTTGAATTTAAAAACAAACAAATATTGGCTATCTGGATGCAGATACAGATGCAATGGAGGAAAATCTCAATTTACATCAATGACTGTATCGTACTTTGAATCTGCCGGCATTGCTGCCAGAATGGAATTTATATCTGATAAAATCGGAACTGAAGGCACAAACATGTTATTTATAACCTGTAGACCTGCACAAACCTCAATTCATCAGGGCAGCCTGGCTTCAGGTTTGGCAAAATGGGAGTGTTACATGGGCTGATAGTTTCAACCATCAAACCTTTATCAAAAGGGATTGAACTACAGCATCGATTCCTGTAATTGATTTCTTTGAGGCAGAATGTATTGCCTAGTATTTGTTAGTTTCGCATAAGTAACAAAAGTAAATCAAAACTTTATATCTTAACAAAAGTTCAAACTGAGAAAATTCATAAAAAGTCAAAAACTGGTACGTACTGGGAAACACTGACATTGACCGACATACAACATCCAACAACTATCAATGAACCCACAACAAGAGAGAAAGAACACTGAGACTAAATAGCCATGGGTAAACAAACACAAAAAGACAAAGAAAATTAAAATTAATTAATTAAAATTAATTAAATTAAATTAAACATTAAAGACAATGAGGGCAATGGACGGCAATGAGGACAATCAAACGACTACCATAAGTAATCAGCTCAGTGTGCACACAAATCTTATCGCTCTGACGTCCCTATGACTACAGAGTCTTACATCCCGCTGGACACAGATTCACCTACTGGTCTTACCTATATCGAAATGAATTCTTAATAATCCACCCCGGGACGTCTCCCCTAGGATATAAATTCACAGTTTGATCTTATTTGTGTCGAGTCACAGCTCAAAAAGAACAGCTGGCTCAGATATCCGAGACACCCGCAGGATGCTTGACAGACCAACTCTCACCAATTTGCAAATACAAGCAATCAATGATTCCCAATCATTGACAATTTATTCAATTTCTATTATATGTAAATATTATTCAACAGCATGTTGTCAAGCTTACAATAATTTCATCCGAATTACAGTTTCTTTAGATATCGTCAAACTCAGACATGGCAGTAGCAAAGAATAAAAATTGTTTGCACATACCAGTCTTTGTTTGTAGATATCCTGTTCGTGACGCCAATTTGTTGAAGAAATGACTAAGACTTGACTCCATACAATAAGACTCAGTTGACTCAGATGGCTTACGTTGATGAAAGTTTATACATAAGATGAATACTCGTCGAGGAGACATGATTCAACATCACACTTCTGTTCTCGTGTCTTGCTCAATCACATCTGCCAAACCTTTCAAAAGGCATCGCATATATCCTAAAAGACATTATCATTATCAGGGTCACATTGACTCACCTAGACTAAACTGTGACGTCTATAACACTAGAGCAGACAACAAGTCTACCAAACATCCTTACAGATATCAGGAAGAACAGTTGACACTCTCTAAGCTGTACTTGGTGTTCTAATAACAACTGAACACTGTCAGGTCTGACTGACATTAGAGAACAGTAAATAAACCTAATGACATCTTTACATTATAATCTAAATAACTACAGAAATTCCACCACACTGCCCCCTGCTGGCATGGAGAGTTATTTCCTCTCACGCATTCGCAGAACGTAGGTGGTGGTTGGCCGTCGGCGGCAGTCTTTGCGGTCTTCTTCGCCACTAGTTCTTTGCCGTCTGCTTGGTGTGTCAGGGCCTTTATGTTTTATAAGGGGACATTAACAGAGGCTCAGCAAAACAGAGTTGGCACTTAGGTTTAACTTCAATCACTGAAGTGCAGAAAATACTCATGGTGAGTATATAATTATTTGAGGGTTTTTTTTGTGGTCGGGAACAGAAACTGTAGGATCAGCAAACAATAAAAAAAAAGTAACTAGCTGCTGAATGAAACCTCCTCCACATATTTGTTGATCCTACATGAACCTCTGGTAATGATATGTAGCAACAATCAGATTTTCACCTGAACCTCTACCTGCTGAAGTATAATGTCATACTGTAAGATTCTACTACTTGTTGTCACCATAGACTGTATATACACATGGCGCCTAAATATCTTCCCGTTGTACAAAGATGAAGCCAAAAATATGTGAGGTCACTCAGGTTGGTCAGCTCACTGCAGGGTATAACTGGCTGCAAAACAGTTTATGACCTTTACTTTAGCATGGGGAGCTCTACATCTTTTGACTTCACTTGAGGCTAGATGTTGCAACGTCCATTCCTTATAGAGTCCATGGTGCGTCTGTATGCATGTGTGTGTGTGTGTGTGTGTGTGTGTGTGTGTGTGTGTGTGTGTATAAGGGTACAGTGTTTGACAAACTGAGCTGAAATAAACTGTGATAACTAATGACTGTTAATGTGAGCTAAAACTCACTATTGAAAACATTCCTGCATTGAAAACAGTCCCTATGAAATGCAGTATTTCCTCTTATCAAGTGGCATCCTGTGCTGTTGAAAAATTAAGCCGATGCGGAAATGCAAAAAAATTGCATTTCCTGGAGCTTCCACTTGAGGCGGGCATCAAAAGAAGAAGTCATATTACACCAATGTTTCAATGTCTGTTGATAAACTTGTTTGGAAAACAACTTCGGTCTGAATAGTTTATTTCTTTATCGGCAGGCACTTTGTGCCGTTTGTTTTAATTCTGCCATTGGGTCCAGTTATTTATTTGAACAGTGTGACATGTAATGAATGGATATAAAGTAAGCCATTCATTCTTCTCATCTACAAACCCTGATCAACTTTCCAATTCAATCAACCACATTGCTTTATTACGACGGAGGATTAAAGTCGTAAATTAACAAGTTCGAGACCAGCCTGCGCGAAAATGATGAAAGTAGAACTCTTTAAAGAAGTCTTTAAAGAATAAAAGAATAAAGTGGTTATTTAGTCTATATCAGAAGAGCAGCAGCATCTTGTTCTCAAATGACAAACATGGAGCATCTTGTCCTAAAGGTTTCACTAATAAGGAAATAGGATACTTCCTTGTGTAGTCGGTAAAAACAGTTCAAGAGAAGTTTTCACTTCAACTTGAAAGAACTTGTTTATCTGTAAAATGAGGAACAGGACACAAACTGGCTAGACACACTATTTGTGTCTGACCGATAACAGACACAAATAGTTGTGTTGGGGCTTTACTTATGCAGATATGAAACTACACATGCTTTTGGCACATCATCATCTTCACATTGTCATAAAATATCAGGACCCTGAAAAGATACTGCAAGAAACTGAAGAAAGAACCACACTGACTTGGAGGAAGTTGTCTGCAGAGGAAAAGACTTTAAAAGTTCTACTTTCATAATTTTGTGCAGGCAGGTCTCGAACTCGTTAATTTACGAGATTATTCTCGTAAATTTACGAGATTAAACCGGTAAATTTACGACTTTATTCTTGTAAATTTACGACTTTAATCTCGAAATAAAAAAAAAACAATTTTTTTAACATGGCCCTAATCCTCCGTCGTACTTTAGGAATTTACAAGAACTTAAATGTACTTATGATTGACCTTTTTTTCATTTATATTAACACACTGAAATTATAACCCTAAATTATATCTTTATCAGCCACACGGTGGGAAGTTAAATTAATGAATCTGGTCGCATATCAAGAAATGTGATCGATTGCACATTCTGTTGGTTAGGTGTCAGTTTGAAATGCAGATTTTACAACATGCACAATTAAGAGAATGGTGGAGTTGTTTTTACAGCTTCATCCTCTATATCAACACCTTTATGAAATAATGAATCAGTCATTTTTCAATAAATACAGAAACACTAGTTAGCTAATATGTTGCAATGAAATGAATGGGAACACATTATGAAGTAACTCACAAAATCTGAATCATATTACACAAACCGGGTCAGGTGAACGTGATTGTCTCCTTGATTGTTCCAACATTAGTATGAGGTGGTTACTGTCCATGTAAAGCGACCTTTATCAGATAAGACATTATGTATGAATGGCAGCACGGTGGTTCAGTGGTTAGCGCTGTCCCCTCTCTGTGAGGAGGTTCCTGGTTTGAATCCACGTCTGACAGGAGCCTCTCTGTGTGGAGGTTCCTGGTTTGAATCCCCGTCTGACAGGAGCCTCTCTGTGTGGAGGTTCCTGGTTTGAATCCCCGTCTGACAGGAGTCTCTCTGTGTGGAGTCTGCATGTTCTCTTGTTCATGTGTGGGTTCTCTCCAGGTACTCCGTCTTCCTCCCACAGTCCAAAGACATGCTCGTTAGGTTAACTGCTGACTCTAAATTGTCTGTAGGTGTGAATGTGAGTGTGTCTGGTTGTCTGTCTCTATATGTCAGCCCTGTGATTGGCTGGTGAACAGTCCAGGGTGTAACAGCGCCTCTCGCCCAATGACAGCTGGGATCGGCTCCAGCCCCTCACAACCCCGAACGGGAAAAAGCGGTAAAGATAAAGGATGGATGTATGAGCATGATCTCTCTGAAAGTAAAGAGAGGTAGGCTAAAGAAATGTTTAAAAAGGAAGTTTTTCCTCGCTACTGTAACCTTTTCTAAATGTTGCTTAGTGCTCATGATGTATTAACGCCTGGTCTTTGTAAAACATAACAAAGAGTAAGGTCTTTTACCTGCTTTTTGTAAAGTGTCTCGAGATAAGACTTGTTATGAATTGGCGCTATACAAATAAAGATAGATTGATTGATAAGAGTGAACTCAGTTGAAACGAGAGATTCTACATTGAAATGTATGGAGTTACCATCTACATCGTCGGCTGGATTCAATAAAATGTTGACACAAAAATATCAGGAAAAAAGTTGTTCGAAGAAAAATAACCTAATGATCTATTATACAGGTACTGTGCTATAATCAGAAACTGTTATTAACCGTGGTAAGATAGGTTCTGACTTCATCGATTGGTGTGGGTGTGTCACATGTTACATGTTACATAAAGAAGTCTATAAAGAAGATCAAATGAACCGCTGACAGTAAAAGGGAAATCTATTTATCTTTTCCAAAAGATTTGGTATCACAACTTGAGGAGCCATAAATATATTCTGGATCATATATTATATTTGTACACACCATATAGTTACAATATGAAGTATAAACAGCATGATAGAAACGGTAAATGGACTTGAGCTTGTATATTTCTTCTGACTCAAAGTGTTTTTACACCGCAGGTCACACCTACACAGTCACACACTGATGGTAGAGGCTGCTGAGTAAAGAGTCCATCAATTTTAGCTAATCCATTCATACACAATAACACGGCACCGATGAAGCAGTGGGAGCAACTTGGGGATTAGTGTCTTGCTCAAGAACACATCGGACATGTTGCTGCAGGAGCTGGGGATCAAACTCACAGCCGACTCTTCCACAGAGCCACAGCCGCCCTGATGAAATCAAAAGCCATATCTTATGCCATCACTCAAATATATAATCAACATTAACAATACAGTTGTTGTGTTACTGTTAAAGAAATGCTTTGATGTGTTGGATTAAATGTTCAATACTTGTGCTGCCCTCTGCTGTTAGAAGAAGGCATCACAACACATTTATCCCAGGCTGCCCTCGTTCCTCTTTCACTTCTTTAATTGTTAAAACCTGACCTTTTTTCCTGAGTGACCCTTGACCTCTGTGTTTTCTGTCTTTTAATAAAGTGTGTAATGCCCGCTCAGTGGTGATTTTATTTTCATGTGGACGATGTGATTGTTAGTTTTTGCCAGATGAATCAGAGGTTTTGTGAATGTAGTTTGAAAACTGTTTTTTGTGTGTATTTACAGTTTAGAAGAAAGGGAGGGAAGTTTAACAAGTGATCTTTGACTGTAAGTTTATGTATTTATTTTTAATACAATATATCCCATAGGTGTAGCATCCATACAAACCAAAACATCCAAGATGGATGCGTGTTGTTTGGAAGGCATCAGAAGAGGGAACATGGTTTTTAAGACGTGTTGGAGTTTAGACAAAGTAGTAAAGTCTTTTCCAGTTTGTGTTTAGAGTTTCATGTGTTGAAATGTTTGGAAAAAACTGTAATGAGCTCTGCAAAACCGAAAACCTCTTTCAGTCATAACAGGTTTCACCAGGGATGTAGCACAAAAGTCTGGGCTCTCTCGCTCTCTCTCTCTCTCTCTCTCTCTCTCTCTCTCTCTCTCTCTCTCTCTCTCTCTCTCTGGGGGGGAACAGCTTGTTGTACATTTAGATTGTTGTTGTTTTTTTTTGTTGTTTGCTGATGTTGAGACCGTGATCTGACTTCTCCAGGAGAAGTAAATAAATGTTTTTTTCTCTTTCTCTCTCTGTTTTCCAGCAATTCCTCTTGTGACCAGCAGGGGGCTCTGTAATGACGTGAAAGAAACAAGTGAATCTGCTCTTTGCTGATGTTCAGGAAAGATTACATGAAACATCCTCAAGGTTTTTTTTTTTTTTACACCTTTTTAAATTACTCAATTAAAGTTGAAGTCAGAAGAAAGGTCTGAAAACAGTGAGAAGCATTTTGAACAGTGTGGGTTCAGAGTCTTGCTCATGGACTCTTCAGAAGAATCTCTTCCTTTGTTCGATCACATGAAGATTTCCCTCTCATCCAGGAAAGTAATGTCTCAGTTTAAAAACAGCATTTGTTAAACTGATGTTTACTCTGCTGTTGTTTGTGGTGGTCTTACCAGAATGAGTTTTGAAGGGGGGGGGGGGGGGGGGGGAACATCCAGCTGAATGACGTACTGGGGCCCATTTTTGCATCTGGTTATAAAATGCATTTTATAACCGGAAGGCAATCGGACAGTGCTTGACCACATATATTTACACCCAGAATTAAAACGAGCTTCCAGTGTTCAGATCTGACTGCAAGTGGATAACACTCTTTTCTGTTCCTGTTGACATGCTGACATCTTAATTGACCCATCTGTCACATAACTGCATTTTACTTATTATCATGTTACTTCAGCATCTTTTGCACTATTCACCACTGCACTGTTTCATATTTAGTCATGTAAATATTAGTCTTTTCTTATTATGTTTATTGTTGATATTTAATGTTGTACCTGTACATAAGAGAGCACAGTTCACTGAAGTTAAATTCCTTGTGTGTGTAAACATACCTGGACAATAAATCGGATTCTGATTCTGATTCTGTTCCCACCCTCTTCTTCTTCTTCTTCTTATGATCTAATAACTGTCATCACATACAGTGATATGTAATCACATTTTTTAACCAGAGCGTTCACAGTCACCACTCAAACTTCTAAGAAAAGTCTAACTTCCCCTCACTCCGTCTTCACAGCCCAACTTATCGGGCATCCGTTGCTCTTCATGGTTGGTAAATATGATTGGATATAAAGGTCAAACACAAAAGAGGTCTCTCCTAGATATGAGCTGTATTTCTAACTACTTTATTACCCTAACATCTGGAAGTGGGGACACAAAAAGGTCTCAGTGTATTCCAGTACTGTTGCTACAGATCTTTAAAGCTAAGACATTTGGTCATTGTAATTACTTGATGAAGCTTCACTTCTTTACATTCCTGAATTTGATCATTTCTCTCAACAAACCAACAGAAAGGTTTCAGCTCGGTAGCAGAGCCAACAAGAACGCTACATGGTAAGAGCTACTGTTTTACATTAAACGTCCACTGTGACCACAAAGAACGTGAATTAATGTATCCTCATATAGTGTTATGGGGTTTTATGTAAATTGCATTGTCCCTAAATAAATTCATAACAATTCATACATCCTTCTACATCAGGGAAAGCTTCAATTGTTTGTCTTTGCTGATCATGAAACATACAGTATGTGCCCGTATGTGTGAAATCTGCAGACCCCCAACATGGAATAGAGACAAGATACTCCTGCCCATGGAAATGATCAGAGCCCAGTGAGGTGACCTGGGTTGTCATATTCTGAGAGACATTTTATTTATTCACAAGTTCAATCATAGGTATAAACAGATTCAGTGGAAATAAATGGTATTATACATCTCACCTGTTAAAGGCAGGGTTGGTAATTTTCAAATAACTAGCATGATTTTGAAAGTAGCATTCCCTCAGTGCTCCGTCTACACCCACCCCCCCCCCTCTGTGCTCCCTCAAAAGCCACACCCAGGAGGGGAGACAGGAGGCGTGTGATTGGTTCATCAGATTGGTACCTCGTGGCAGACATTGGTCAAAGTTTTTACAGACTAACAAACTGATACAGATGATGGATTTTCTTTGTTCCTTTTTCAGAGAACATGAGTTATTACTTTCTGTCAGGACCTAAAGACAATTTCAACCAGAATCTTAAAAAGTGTACTTTTGCTTTCTCAAATGCTGATATATTGTGCTTTGGACTTTTGGACGAGAAGTGGTGTTAAAGTTGGGGTATTATTTTGCTGAATATTTCTTTTATCGCAAAAGTAGTCATTGCATAAATTAGTAGGAGAGAGGATCTGGATCTGTGGCTGTCTTACAATCATTTAACATGAAGTGAAGTCTTCTATAAGCTGATGTCAGTGAGCTGAGTGTACAAGACAGGCAGGTTGATAATTAGGATTCATTTCATTAATAATGAGGCAGTGCAGTGTCATCAATAAAGGGCTTTGCCACTTTTTTGTTGGATATTCTTCATAGGTTACTGTTGTAGAGATTTCCAAAATAAGATACCTCAGTTTTAATCTGCAGAAATCCAGAAATGATGGCAGGAACATTTTCATCATCTTTACATCATCTACACATGCTGATAGTTATATTTCTTTGCTCATGTTTATTGAACATGCTGCTAATTTTAGTACCTAATTGATATTATAGATTCCTCAAAAGTGTCACACTTAACAATAAGGACCCGTTTCCACCAAGCGTACTGGTCGGGTTCACTTTGGATAGGGAAGCATTTATTGGCGTTCCCACAGTTAGAAGTTGGAAATGGTCCCAAAATAATCTGAACCGTCCTACTTTTTTGCTACCCTTCTGTTGGAGTGCCAAGTTTACCAGTCCGACCCTGAAGGGGGAGCTGGACACTGCAGTCGTTTGATTGGTTAAAATAATCATCCTTTCCCTTGTGACAGTGGTAAACATGCCATGTTTAAGTCATTTCAAGGCTATTTTTTATTTTATGTGACTAATGTCAGCGTGTACGACCTCGGAGGCGTAGACTACGACTGGACGTCCGCCATTGTTTCCCTTTGTTAACTGTGTAGCATTCTTCTTCTTCATTAAATTTAATGGCGGACTACAGTGTCTCAAGCTGCTATGATGTCACGCTATTATTTCTCTGACAAGGCATTTTCCGTTCAGCTGACAACCAACCCACGCTAGGGTCAGGTGTAGGTAAGTAAAGGTACGGAGAGATGTGGAAACGCAGGTAAGATCAGAGCTTACCGTATCAAACCATAACGAACTGTACTGAACCAAACCGGGCCATGTGGTGGAAACAGGGCTGAAGGTAAACACATTCTGCATAGTGACTAATGAGGAACAAACTACTATAGAAACATTAGTTAACAGGAATATATAGTAGCCTACAGGAAACTTTGCTAACATTGTATTATTGTATTATTATACTGTATTATTATTATTATTATTATTATTATTATTATTATTATTAGCATCAATATATATACTGTATATTCTTATTATATATATTTTATTATATTAGTCTATATTATATATTATATTACATTTCATTATATTGCACTATATTATATTATATTATACTACATTAAATTATATAACTGCACTCTGCATTACTGTGGTACAACACTGCCTCTCTTCTCTGCTGTTTACATTACTTGCTGCTATTTATCATACCAAGTCACTTTAATCATCACTTGTCACTTTATCTTGTCATTCTCTGCAAATACTGTCTCAACTCCCTGCATAGTTAACTTCATCATTCATTTTGTACTTGTATATACCCCCTGTTTTTATTTATCTTATCTAATCTATTCTGTTTAATGTGTATTTTGTATTTTGACCTTACTTGTCTGTGCTGCTGCAACGCCCGAATTTCCCCTCTGGGTATCAATAAAGTATTATCCTATCCTATCCTCAATTACTAGAGAACGAATGCGGAACTAGTTAAAAAGGACTTAATGGATTGGCTATAGTGAGTAATTTCTCATCAAATTATATAGAGAAGCTAAAGATTACTGAATAGAGAATGAAGTGAGGCATCACTATATGCTATCACTATAGCTGTAATTTTGAATCGAACTGTAGTTATACTATAGGTACTGTGTCTGTCCCCCGGCCCAGACCCGTTTTTATAAGTCATCCAAACGGCGTGGATCGTCAGAATCTCATTAGAATCAAAACTACGAATACGATTTTGCTACAAGATCGGAGGATTCACTGCAGACTTTTGAACATTAGGTCCTTAGCATCCAAGTCTCTTTTAGTGAATGATCTGATATCAGATCAGCACATTGATTTACTTTTTTTGACTGAAACCTGGCTGTGTCAAGATGAATATGTTAGTTTGAATGAATCCACTCCTCCCAGTCATTTTAATACTCATATACCTCGAGACACCGGACGAGGTGGTGGAGTAGCAGCTATTTTTAATTCCAGTCTTCTAGTTAACCCTCGACCAAAGCTGAATTTTTCTTCTTTTGAAAGCCTTGTTCTTATTCTTCCACATCCAGTCTCAAGAACCTTTCAGCCAGTTCTAGTTGCTGTAGTTTACCGCCCTCCTGGCCCATATTCTGAGTTTTTATCTGAGTTTGCAGAATTTTTATCAGATTTAGTCCTTAGCAGTGATAGAATAATTGTTGTAGGTGACTTCAATATCCATGTGGATGTTGAAAATGATAGCCTGAGCACAGCTTTCATGTCACTATTAGACTCTATTGGTTTCACCCAGGGTGTAAACAAACCTACTCATCGTTTTAACCACACCCTGGATCTTGTTTTAGCTTATGGAATTGAAATCCATAACCTTACAGTTTTCCTAGAAAATCCTCTGCTATCAGACCATTTTTTTTTATTATATTTGATTTTGTCCTACCAGAATTACCTCTGCCTGGAAGAGGTGTGCTCTCTAGAAGTTTGTCGGGTAGTGCTGTGGCTACATTTAAGGAAGCTATTTCAGCTGTTTTTGATTCAGTACCGTGTTTCAACCCAGTTGGAAACTCTTATGATAGCTTTAGTCCCTCTCAGCTAGATCAGTTTGTTGATAGTGCAGTGGATTCGCTGAGAGTTACTCTGGATTCGATTGCTCCCCTGAAACAGAAGGTTGTCAAGCAGCGGAGAGTGGCTCCATGGTTCAGCTCAGAAACCCGTACTCTGAAACAATCGTCGCGGAATTTTGAAAGAATATGGCGCTCGACCAAAACGGTAGAATCTCGTTTTTTCTGGCAGGATAGTCATAGAAGATATATGAAGGCTCTACGTCACGCCCGAGCTGCCTACTACTCCTCTCTAATCGAGGAAAACAAATCAAATCATAGCTCCATTGAGCCTTGTATTCCTCTAGCCCTCAGCAGTAATGATTTCCTTAGCTTTTTCAACAACAAAGTTCTAGACATCAGAGACAAAATTGGTAACCTCCTGCCCTTACCTGGTGCGGATACATCTGATACGGCAGAGACAGTTCCAGGACCAGATATTAGTCTAGACTGTTTTTCTCCAATCGACCTTTCAGAGCTAAATTCAATTATTTCTGTGTCGAAACCGTCAACCTGTCTTTTAGACCCAATCCCAACCAAGCTGTTTAAGGAAGTCTTTCCCTTAGTTAGCAACTCCATATTAGATATGATCAATTTGTCTTTACTGGCAGGCTATGTACCACAGGCATTTAAAGTAGCGGTAATCAAACCTCTACTTAAAAAGCCTACTCTGGACTCAGGAACTCTGGCTACTACAGGCCTATATCCAACCTTCCTTTTTTCTCGAAGATCCTGGAGAAGGTGGTAGCTAAACAGCTGTGTGACTTTCTCCATGACAACAGTTTATTTGAGGAGTTTCAGTCAGGATTTAGAGTCCACCATAGCACTGAGACTGCACTAGTTAGAGTTACAAACAATCTACTTCTAGCCTCAGACAGGGGACTTCTCTCTGTGCTCGTCTTGTTAGATCTTAGTGCTGCTTTTGACACCATTGACCATCGGATCCTGTTGTACAGACTGGAGCATTTGCTTGGAATTACAGGGACTGCTTTAAGTTGGTTTGAATCCTACTTATCAGATCGATTTCAGTTTGTACATGTTAATGATGAGTCCTCTATGCACACTAAATTTTGCCATGGAGTCCCACAAGGTTCAGTGCTTGGACCAATTCTCTTTACATTATATATGCTTTCTCTGGGAAATATTATGAGGAAACACTCCATACAGTTTCATTGTTATGCAGATGATACTCAGCTTTATGTATCAATGAAGCCCGATGGTACCAGTCAGTTATGTCAGCTAGAAACGTGCCTTAAGGACGTTAGGACCTGGATGACCAGAAATTTTTTGCTACTTAACTCAGACAAGACTGAAGTTATTGTGCTAGGCCCTAAGAACCTCAGAGAGACTTTTTCTAGTGATGTGACTGTCCTTAATGACATCAGCCTGGCATCTAGCACCATTGCTAGGAATCTAGGTGTTCTTTTTGATCAAGATATGTCTTTTAGCTCTCACATCAGTCAAGTTTCAAGAACAGCCTACTTTCACCTTCGTAATATATCCAAGATCAGGAATATCCTGTCGCAAAATGATGAAGAAAAACTAGTTCATGCATTTGTTACCTCCAGATTGGATTATTGTAACTCTCTTTTGTCAGGGTGCTCTGGCAAATCTCTAAAAACTCTTCAACTGGTCCAGAACGCTGCAGCTCGTGTACTGACCAGAACCAGGAAATGGGACCACATCACTCCTGTCCTGGCTTCTCTGCACTGGCTCCCTATACAGTCTAGAATAGAATTCAAGATCCTTCTTCTCACCTACAAAGCTCTAAATGGCCAGGCACCATCTTACCTGAAGGAGCTACTAATGCCGTACTGTCCCTCGAGAGCGTTGCGGTCCCGGAGTGCAGGCCTGCTGGTGGTACCTACAGTCTCCAAGTGTACTATGGGGGGTAAAGCCTTCAGTTATCGGGCTCCTCTCCTCTGGAACCGCCTTCCAGCCGGGGTCCGGGAGGGAGACACAGTCTGTATTTTTAAGAATAGACTTAAAACTTTCCTTTTTGATAAATCTTATAGTTAGGGCTGGTGCTGGTGTAGACCAGCTCTTAGTTATGCTGCTATAGGCTTAGACTACCGGGGGAACTGGCACCCTGAGCTCCTCTCTCTCTCTCTCTCTCTCTCTCTCTCTGCATATACAGTACATCATATTACTGCATGTATCTATCTATAAATCTCAGTCACTAACCATCTACTTTCCTGGGAGCTCTTGAGCTCTCCTAGGCTCCTCAAGATCGTCGGTTGACGGCCTGCCAGAACAACCCCCACCCCACCCCTACCCCCTCCCCACCGGATCGTGGGTTGGCGGCCTGCCAGAACAACCCCCCCCCCCCCCCCCCCCCCCCTCCCCACCGGATTGCTGATGGACGGTCTACCTCCCCCCACCCCCTTGCTCTCTATCCCTCTTCCTGCATCTTATCCCATCTCTCCCCCTATCCCTTTCCAAGCCCGGTGCAGTCTAGTCCTGTGAAGATTGTTTCATCATGAGCCGGGGATCCGGCCGAAGATTTCTGCCTTTTAATAAGGCAGTTTTTTCTTACCACTGTAACTTTTGCTGCTTTGCTAAAGTGCTCATGATGGATAGGCCGGATCTTTGTAACATAGCAATAAGTAAGGTCTTTTACCTGCTTCTTGTAAAGTGTCTCGAGATAACACTTGTTATGAGTTGACGCTATACAAATAAAAATTGATTGATTGAATTGATTGATCATGATGAGTAGTTAGTCAGTACTGAATCATTAAATTATCATTATTACTTCTTTTGTGTACCTGATAGTAAAGTGAGGCATCATAATGGTTTGTTAGTGATACAGATAAGGTTGTATGGTTGCTAAAGTTACCTTTATTTCATATATCATTACGTCATTTTAAAAATCCTAGGCTGGATAATTAAATCAATTTGTGATTTTAGTGGAAGCCGAAAGCAAAGGTTATTTGTGGATAATTTGTTATCAAATTATATTCAAGTTATTTATTTTTATTTTAAGTCCAATTTCAGTCTAAAGTATGATCGCATAAAATAAGCATCAAATGATAAATATCAAATCTGAAGTCTGCCGAGTAAGTCTAACAAAAATAGAGTAACTGCAGTGTGTGTGCGTGTGTGTGCGTGTGTGTGCGTGTGTGTGCGTGTGTGTGTGTGTGTGCGTGTGTTCATCCATTCCTGGGGTGCAGTGGAGCATCCATGGAGCTGATAGGAGCTGAAGTGTAATTGTGTCAGAGCAAAGACCCAGAAAATACAGAGAGACAGACAGATAGATAGAGACAGGAAGAGAGAGCGAGAGAGAGAGTTCCCCCGTTCACCCTGAACTTAGCTAAATGTCATCCATAAAGGCATTTCTCTAGTTTGTACTTCAGTATGCTGCACACAGAATGTTTCAGGAGATATCTGTTCAACTCACAGTCTCCCACGTGCTCCATAAGAAATGTTTCAGCTGAGCAGACTTATCAAAAATAATAATAAAAAAGAAGCTGTGGGTTAAGATTGTCTAAGGTAGGATGCTAAAGAAGATATATTCATAAAATCAGCACAGTCTATGTGTTAAATGACTTCAGCAGTGGGGAGAGAAGCTCTGCTGGTTCACTGATGGTTTATTGATGTGTTGCTGCAGGTCGGTGGATGGAACCAGCCTGACCCTCTGCTACTCAGGGACCACATTTGAAGGCCATCACTGGTGGTCGCCATGTTGGAAATGCCATCTCAAACTAACTTGTAGGCCTTTCACACTTGCAGAAATCTCCTGATAAACTAAGAGGAGCTGTATGTGTGAACGCAAATAGCCACATTTTTCTAGTATTCTTTTTTCTGCAGAAAATCCGAGTGGGCTGATGTGAGAACGCAGCAGGATATTCTCAGGAGAATTCAGCTCGAGCCAATAGGAGGAGAATGACGTGTGTATACTGTGACCACTACGATCTCCAATAATTAAACGGCTGCATTCTGTTTTCTGTTCGTCAGTATGTTGTTCTCCACTCTTTTGTGGATGTTGTCATTCCATTGGATTACACATAGCTTTGATATAAAGACAAATATTCTCATTATCGCGTCTTATAGAGGACTCTGTTCTTCAGCCGCTACTTCCGCCTTGTTTTTTTTACGTCAGGAGAACCCCCCCCCCCCCCCCTCCTGTTTGACAGGGATAGTCCCCAGCTGTGATGAGGAGCATATGTGAACAGCCAGATCTGGAGAATCTCCAGAGCAGTGATCTAGATATTTTCTGGAGTGCGTATGTGAAAATGGCTTTACAGTAAACCTAAAAAGGTGGAGCGGAGGCGGGGCTGAAGCCTTTTGGCAAACAGCTACAAGGCGCCTGCCTGTCAGTCACCAGTTACAGTAAAAGGTCTCTTTTGTATTCAGCCATGCAGATAGTTTTGTTTTGTTTGTCGAGGATTTTGCCACTCTGTTTCAGAGCAGACCACAGACATCACTATCAAATGTTTTCATTGGAAAAATAGTCCCAATCAAGACTATGCACAGTCAAATCGATATCTGGTTTGTTGTAATGGTGGACTATGAACAAGAAGTAGGGTAATAGCAGTAAACACAGGTGTTGATGGTGGGGAACAAGAAGAAAGGCAGGCGTGTTGTCATTGATTCATCTAAAACATCAATCTGATCTTCAGCTTTGGGGATGACCAGAGCAACACTGCAGCTTTGTTTTAAACTAGGATAACAATGTCATTTTAAAAAGCACACATATTTGTTGAGAAGGTTAAGACGGCCTCTCCAACACGAGTTTCCATCAGCCTGCATCGATCCTCTCATGTCTGAGAAAAGAGAAAATATAAAGAGGAAGAGGGGATGTGAAGCGATACTGTAAATAAATATAGAAAAGCCTGTTTGAAAGAGAAGCAGGGTGGGAAAGGTTACGATTATGATGATGAGGATATGCATGATATGACAGTCAGTAAAACATTAATTCGCTTAATGAGCTGTTATTGTTAACCTTATTAAAAAAGATCAAATCAACAGATCTCTGAAAAACACAACTGTCTTGATGTTGTGACATTTTTCCAAGTTGACTTTAATGTCATTGATTATAAAAGTATATTAATGAGCTACCAGGAAAGTGATCTAAATGCTTCCATATCATGCTAACATCATGAAAACACGTTGTTACCAATTCAACATGCTGACAAACATCCACCACTGCTGAGCAACATATATATTTGTGTTTGGTGTGATGTTGCCTCTACCATCCAGAGGATATGAGCACTTCTACCTTTTAGACAGTTCAGCTTCTCTGAAGTTTGAGCCCAGGTGCTGCGTACTCAGTAGTGTAGTGGTGCCTAAACAAACGGGTATACTTTTTCCCCAAAATGTTTTTTTTTTCAAGTTGCCCATCCAGCAGAGAACAAACAGCCTCAGTTATAAACAGTGACATTTAAGACTTTCTTAATTAGTTAGTGTGTACTGGTCAATTAGAGACAGAGTAGGGAGGGTCTTCCCTTCACCATCCCAGGGGGAAAATTGCAGTGAACTGCTGAATATTGTTAATGTTAAATAGACTTGAGCTTGTATAACGCTTTTCTAGTCTTCTGACTACTCAAAGTGCTTTTACACCGGAGGTCACACCTACACATTCACACACTGATGGTAGACGTTTCTATGTGAGACCATCAGAAGTAACCAATCCCATTCATACGCCGCCGACGAAGCAGTGACTTTCTGTTTTTCTGTTTTTCTTTTTGGTTATTTCTTGGCTGATGGTCTTGGTTAATCTGTTCCCATTATTTTTGTTGTTGTTTTGTCTAAAAACTTAATTTGTTTTGACCAACAAGTCCAACATCATACACTGATTGATGAAAACATTTTTATTTTTCTGTGAATAATGCACAAAAATAAGAAGGGGTAGAACCAGAAAAGTTTTGAACTTCTTCCTATCCCTTTTGAACATGAACTATATTATTAGAGTTATTCATTTGTTGCTATGGATCCTGAGGATCCAGTTTGTTTTTTTTGTTTCGTTTTTTTCCTTTTTATTTTGTGTTTGTATTTTCTTAACATGTTCAATAAATTGACTAATAAAAAAATAAAAAAGTGATCGAACCCTCGGTTGAGAGACGACGACTCTACCAACTGAGCCCCTCAATCAATCAAAGGTGTGAATCAGAGGAGATTTAGAAGTGGGTATACTCCCTTTACAGTACCTGCGTATAACCTGCACTACACCACTGTGGTCCGTTGTTCAGTAACATACTCACACACTCTCCTGTCCATCTCTAAGAAGAGGCCGCTTTGAGAACCACAGCAACATTTTCTCGGTCTGATGGTGTTTACACATCAGGAAGGTTTTCTTTTCAGGTTTGCAATTTCCCAACGTTACACCCTGTAACAATGTATTTCTTGTCTGCTTGTTTGACGACTCTGTTGCATTGATAACAATCGACCTTAAAATCAGCGTCAGAACTCTGCCTCAGCTGTCGGTTAAGTTGACCTACTTTTGGGCCAAGTTGCTCAAAAGTAACAAAGTGCAGTTGTTGTGAACGTGTCGTATACTTGGGACCAATACGGTACTCAGGGTATGTGAAGTTGTTGCTGCTAGATGTTACACAGTGAAGCATGTTCTCAGGAACGGCTGCATCTTAACTGGATAGTAAATCAAATGTTCCTTTAGTCAGTGAAGACTCAACTCAGTACTCACAATGCATCCAAGAGACCATGAAAAAACATTTTCACTTCCTGTATCTACAGTGTTTAACATTCTTCCTCTTCTCTGGTGACTGAGTACAGAGATGTTAGCCGCTCTGATTTGATTAAAGGCAGGGTTGATCATTTCCTCCAGATCCACTTTTTAAGATTCTGGTTGAAATTGTCTTTAGGTCCTGACAGAAATTAATAACTCATGTTCTCTGAAAAATGAACAAAGATAATCCATCATCTGTATCAGTTTGTAAGTCTGTAAAAACTTCGACCAATGTCTGCCACGAGGTACCAATCTGATGAACCAATCACACGCCTCCCTGTCTCCCTGCCCGCCCTTGCATGCACGAGCCTACACTCAAAGCATGAGCTGAGGTCCGCTTCTGGAGCAATGGGGCTGGTGCATAAAGGGTGTGGCTTATGAGGGTGCATAGAGGGAATGCTACTTTCAAAATCATGCTAGTTTTTGAAAATTACCAACCCTGCCTTTAAATTATAAAAATGGCCATTAAAGCCACAAGAACAAAAACAGATGACTTACCTGAAAATTAAAGGCAGGTGAGCTGCTAGCCTTGTTTACAGAGTTTGTGGAAACCAAATTAGTACTAAGAGACTTGTTTTTTTTAAATAAAACCCAAGCTGTAGTTTATAACCCTAAATACATGAAGTCGACTCAAAGAAGAAATAGAGATCGGTGCACCATGCTCACAGTGACATTATGTACATGAGGAGAACAGATATGGTCAGATGGTTGGACAGTGAAGTCTCATTCTGTTTGACAAATCAGTGAAATCACAACGATAAACACAGACGCATATTTTCAATAAACCTCCCATTCCTTCCAGCATCTGTCATCACCTGAAACAATGACGCAGATTTCTGTCTCCAGCCTGCTAAGACACAAAGTCAACAAATGTAGAGGACATTAGAGGCTAATTGCTTCATCATTTTATGTAAATCACATTGTAAAGATGACTAATGGACATTCAACTGCATATATCACTGCAATTAAAAACATGTATTTGTATAAAAAATGTATTGTAGCCGTTTTCCTCTCCTTCCTTTTTTTGTAATATTTTCTCATTTTGTATCTTTACCGTTCCGACCGTGACATTTAAGTGCATTTGAATTGATTTGAGAGAGAAAAGTGAGAGAGGGAGAGGGAGGGAGGACTAGAAGAGAGGGAGGGAGCTGGGGGAAGGGAGAATGTTGCCATGACAACTGCCATAATAATCATCATAATGATTGATGTGCTGCGCTCCATTTCTCCCTGTTTGGACTCTCTCTCTGTTTTTTTCTTTTCTTTTTTTTTCCTCCAAGTTTGTCTGTCCGTCTGTCTGCATTGACCACGTGTTCTGTGTGTGTGTGTGTGTGTGTGTGTGTGTGTGTGTGTGTGTGTGTGTGTGTGTGTGTGTGTGTGTGTGTGTGTGTGTCGTTATAACAGGACATACTCATGTGGGGATGAACATGTAGGCAAATACAAACACACAAACAAGCATTCAAATGAGACATTGTTTATTTGACCAGAATACAGAATTTTATAAGACTGATTTCCTACTTGTGTAAGGAAATGAATAACCTTCTACTGAGATTAGAGAAGAGAAGAAGAGAAGAGACGAGAGGAAGGGGAAGAAGAAGAAGAGAAGAGATGTGGCCTGTTTAGGAGCCTGAATCAATCTCTCTGTGTCATTGCATTAGTCCATTCAGGCGTTGTGTGTGTGTGTGTGTGTGTGTGTGTGTGTGTGTGTGTGTGTGTGTGTATACAGTGTCATAATAGACATTTCTGTAACTGCTCTATAACCATTAAAATAGATGATTGTACTGACCCATCTGAGTCGCTTAGTATCCAATTAGGTGATTTCAGACAAACCTATTTATAGATATATATATATATATATATCTATATATATATATATATATATATGTAATATATAAAGCCCCCTGTGTTAGTGAGATGTACTCTGTTTCTAACATTCATAGGAACAAGTTCTGCCTTTTGAATGTGAACCCTCTGATATGAGATGACATCTTTTTAATTGCTTTTTTGTCCTAGGTATTAAGACAGGCCTCAGCTCAGTGAAGATGAAAGCATGGCCTTTTTTTAATCATGAAATATTAAGAATGTCTCTTCCCATACATACATATATATATATATACATTTATATATGCATGTGTGTGTGTTGCCATGCCAATAACAGGTCCATTCACATCTGATTACAATGATCATCATTGTCCTTTGCTATCTTTATTGGATCTTGTACAATAAGTCATAAGGGGCAGGCACTGCAAAGGTTCAAAGGTCATGCCTCAGACTCGTATCCGCAGCCTTTCATACAGATGATTGATGTGACTTCTTTTCTTCTTTAAAAGATGATTGTTTGACACCTTTCTGAACGTGCTGGTGTCTCTGTACTCCCTTCACTTCGTCTCTCTTCATTGTGTTATGTGTTATATTATAAAATACTTCATGGCATGTTGCCATTTTTAGTTTTTTTTCTGACCTGGGAGACATTTGTGATTTTGTTGAAAAATCTTCTACATGAATATACACTTCATACTTCAAGAAATAGTTAATCTATTTTGGAAATGCAGGACTTTGCTGTCTTGACCGTTAGATTTAGATTGTAAGAGTACCTCTGTCATGTCTGTAGCTGGAGGAAGCAAACGATTAGCTTCGCTTAGCATTAGAGACTTGAATCATGGGAAAATAGTTAGCATCACTCCGTCCAAAATAGGCAAAGAACTTATCTTTATCAAGCAAAAATGTTTATGACTCAATACATTTCTGTCAGATCTCCTCTCCTGTTTCAGGCCTTCAAGCTAAGATTAGTTTTAAAGAGGACATATTATCCCCCTTCTCCATCTTCAAACAGTCCCCTGTGGTCTAAATGAAACATCTGTGCTGTGCTTTGGTCAAAATATAACATGAATCAAGCACCAGAGGAGGTTTGTGACCCTGTATAAACCAGCTCTCTCAGAATGCTCCGTTTTGGTGTGTGTGTCTCTTTAAATGCAATGAGCCCCCCCCCCCCCCCCCCCCCCGAGTTTTCCTGGTAGACATCACTCCTCTGTAGAGAGAATAAAAATGGCGGACCTGCGCAAATGTTTTGTTCTAGGATGGAGGTGGAGTCTATGTGTGGAGATATCAGGGGAGGGGAGGGGATTTTTTTTTAACCAGAATCCCACTGTGACATCACAAGGAGAGCACATTTGAAACAGAGCATTTTTCTCTGTGTTGTAAGACTTATGCAGACCACAAAAGAAGGACTGGATGGGTTTATTTCACATGTTGTGGGTCAGTAGACACTCAGGTTACCCAAATATATGTTCAGAAACACTGTCAAAGTGGATTATTCATAATATGTCCCCTTTAATAAAGCAGGCAAACATAATGCTTCTCTTCTCACCTGACTCCGAGTAAGAAAACCAACATGGGTATGTTTCCAAAAACGAAGCTGGAAGAGCAAAACATCCCGCCTGTAAACCTGAAAACCAGCAACGACTTTAAACCCATTTGATCCAATTCATGTTTTATTTTTCACTTTCTGTTGGGCACTCCCTCTGTTAGCATGTTAACGTGTGTGTGTGTGTGTGTGTGTGTGTGTGTGTGTGTGTGTGTGTGTTTAGATGTGTGTTTAGATGTGTGTGAGTGTGTGTGTGTGTGTGTGTGTTTAGATGTGTGTTTAGATGTGTGTGAGTGTGTGTGTGTGTGTGTGTGTGTGTGTAGGGCAACCTGTCAAAACGGAGTAGACCTCATCATCACATTGTTGTCTATGAAAAATGACAAGCTGTCAGCTACACTATCTCTATCTCATCTTAACTCTCTCTCTCTCTGTCTCTCTCTCGCTCACACACACACACACACACACACACACACACACACACACACACACACACTCACACGTTCAAACACACATGAACACGCAAACACAATTAATCAATCTATCTTTATTTGACCCACTGTCATCAGGGCCTGAAGTTATGCAGTGGGTTGTAGCGAGCACAGGCAGCAGCCAATCAGAAGAGTCTCCGTCTCTTTTCATACTGTAAATGTGACGCAATACATAATAACCTAATAACACATAGAAGGGATTTGACCCAAGGAAGCCTAAATAATAACATGTTCAAACAGAACAGACATAAAGCTGAAATCCTTTTGTTGCTAAAGTGAGATTGCTATTGTTGCCATCATGAAGAAAACCCTACAGCATCACATTTCAATGTTAGTGTCAATTAAACCCTGATTGGATGGTAGAAATGTAGATCCAGTTAAGCTCTGCCCAATTCAAAACAGTTACCCTCCCCCCTTACACCATGTAGAAAAACAACAATCACAAAAATGACAGCTAGACAATTGTGTTATGTTTTGATTTGAGATGGGTAGGGGTTGTTTTGTTTAATGCACTCAGCAGCAGCTCACACATGGGATGCCATATTGGAACTCAGACCAGTTTTCTTATTGGCTTGATACAAGGAAGCATGTAATAGCTTTTTTGCTTTTTGCTTGCTTTTCAGGTAAAGCTAATAATAAAGAAAAACCCATTAAAACAGAACTTAAAGCTCACGTTTGTGTCTAACAGTCACAGGCTCACTCTCTAGGTGTGCTTGTGGAAACATTTTTCAAAATGTCTTTCACTCTGTTTTAGCTCTCATCATCTGTGACTGTCTTTAGCTGCTTGACAGACGAGTCAGTCTACGCTGGAACTAGCGGACATTTTGGATTTCTTTTCATCAGCCTGTATTAGTTAAACTTGTTACCCACGCTCTTTAAAATGTCTGCAGATTACACTGTACTAATTTAACCCTTACAGGTCTTAAAAACTCTTACAAACTCTGACAGACCTCGATGTGAAACTTCTCTATTGAGGCTGCTGGTTCAGTATTACTCAACACATTCATAAGCATATTGTTATCTTTTTTCATCTTGCACTCAAATAGGGGAAGTCTTCTGATTTTTAAGATATGATTTACAAGCTTGAAACATGTTTTATAGGTTTAAGACATCAAAGTGAAAGTGTTTCCCCATTCTTTGTGGATTCATCTCTCGAAAGCAACCACAGAAAAATAACATTTTCCATATCAGAGTTGTTGTAAAGCTTCAGATTCTTTACTCAAGAAAATATTCTTAAAAGATGTATAATAATAATAATAATAATAATAATAATAATAATAATAATAATAATACAAATAAATAAAATATAATGAATAATAATGGCAATTAAAACTTTGGTAAAGGTGAAGTAGTCAAAGTGAGAGATGTGTGATGTAGTATTGATGTTATAATGTTCTCCCTGTCAGTCACAGACGACCTCTCCACTAGAGGCCTCTTCTTTTTTCTCTGTGGTCGGTGTGCCATGATGCAAAATATATTCACTTAAACAGAAAGATAAGTAAAGAGCCTGTTTTAAATAATAGGGAGCATAAAGTGCCATTATTATGTAAAGGAGAGTAAAGTTAACAAGTTGGTTATGTGATGGGAAAATAAATGCAAATAACAGTTTGAAGACATTTAAACTATTAACTCACTTCAACTCAGTTTGAGTCTTACTAATGTAAACTCAATGTGCTTTACTGAAGACACAGATAAGCTAACATCTTTAAAAACAAGAACAAACATATTCAGAAGCACATTTACAATCAAAAGCACATTTTTAAAGGCCCCCAACCTTCCCATAAAACACGTTAAACCTATTCCTCAGATAGCGCACACACAGGACGATACACTAACCACACATTCTGTAAGTACACACACACAAAGACACATTACATTTCAGATTTGATTTATTTGCTCATTTCAGTGTTTGGTTCCCACAAAATACTCTAACCTGAAATATTTTCTCTTGATAACACTGTCCATAAGCAAACAGGAGCAGGAAGAAGAAAACGTATAATACCTGCCCCTTTTCTTAATAAGAAAAGCTTCTGTTGAAACAGAATAAGATGGCTAACCTGTTGTTTTCTCTTTCTTTCACAAAACAAAAATAAATCAACAATATAGAAACAATCAAATACAATCAGTTAGATTTACTCAATAAACTCATCATTTCCCAAAACCTTTTCTTTATACATTCTTTTAAATTGAATAATATTTGAGCTGCATTTTAAATGATTGTTGACAGAATTCCATAATTTAACTCCATTTACTGAAATACACATTTGTTTTAATGCAGCAAATGGACTTTTAAAATTCAATCTCAGTTCATGATCCTCCTCATTAGACGGCCAAAAGAACGAGATTAATGCAATGTTTGAAGGTCGCTATTAAAAGAAATATAAGTTCTGGGGTGCTGGTGGTGCAGTGGTTAGTGTGTGCCCCATGTATGGAGCCTGTAGTCCTCCAAGCGGGCGGCCCAGGTCCAAATCCGACCTGTGGCTCCTTTTCCGCATGTCATTCCCCTCTCTCTCTCTCTCTCTCTCTCTCTCCCTGATTTCCGACTCTATCCACTGTCCTATCTCTCCATTAAAGGCACAAAAAGCCCCAAAATAAATCTTTATAAATAAATAAAAGTTCTCTAGACGTTAGGACAGCTGGCAGTTTGTTCCCCAGAGGGCTCCATGGTGATTAAATGCTGATTCACCTGATTTAGTTTTAACTTTAAAGGTAAATTCAGCAGGAACGTACCTGCTGATCTGAGGGATCTGATTGGGCTGTCGTCAGTGAGCAGGTCAGAAAGATTTCAAGGTATCAAACCAGTTAGGGCTTTATAGACTCTGTCTGTCCAACAGTGTTAAAATCAGTGACTCAGCTTAAATCAATATCAAAATTAAATGGTAAATCGACTTCAGCTTGTGTAGCGCTTTTCTAGTCTTCTGACTACTCAAAGTGCTTTTACACTTTTCACACCTAAACATTCACACACTGATGGTAGAGGCTGCTACAGTATGTAAAGTGTCAATCAGTATTAACTCATCTATTTATACACATTCATAAGCATAATTGTTTTTCCCAGGGACACATCGGACATGTTGCTGCAGGAGCTGGGAATCGAACCCCCAACCTTCGGGTTGAGAGCCGACCATCTGTACCACTGAGACATAGCTGCCCTTTATAGTGTTTGGTGCAATTGTGATCATTTTATCCACATTTTCTGGACGTGTTTGTCATGATGGCATCATGTTCAAATTGATAAAGTGAGAATGTTGTCACTCGCTCTTTGAAGTCCATGTCAAACCTCTCTAAAGCTTCTCTTTCTGTGGGTTAAAAACACGTTTTAAAATACATCACTACTAGTGTTATTCTGTTTTAAAAAGACAGACGGTGGTGTGCATGGGGAAATCACAGTTTTTATTTCTGAGTGTGTGTGGTTGATTGACAGCAGCTGCCCGCGATGTAGGTGGAGTTAATAAACTGAGACTGAGCATCAATCTCCAGAGTGGTCACTTTCAGTCTACATATTGTTTCATGTGTTGCTGCTGATCCACTACTTAGCTAATTAGGATACTTGATTGAATGTTTGTTTTGCTCTTTCTTCAAGCTGAGGTGACATAACATGTAAGAAACACACTTACCTGTAATGTAGATTACTGTGCCGATGTTTATGATCCCGTCTGTGTCTCCCTCGTCTGTGATGTGTCTCACCTGTGTCTTGTTGTCTTCACTCCCCTTGAGTATTTAGTCTCCATGTTCCCCTCCTTCTGTGCCAGTTCGTCTCGTTCCTTAGTGACTACATTCCAGCTTTCTTTTCTATTTTCCTAGTTAGTTTTTTCGACCTGTTTCTGAATTTTGACCTTACTTAGCCGGACGTTTTGGATACGACCTCCTTCTGAATAAACAGACTTTGTGCCTGCTCAAGTGTTTTGTTTTATGATCCAGTCTGACACATTCAGGGGCATTTCCAGACGGGTGGCCTGGGGTGGCATGGGCCCCCTAGAAATCTGATTGGCCAGCCCAAAATTCAAATCTATGATTTGACTATTTGACCAATCAGAGGCGTGACTTAAGTTAAGATCAACTATTCTGTCTGTTTCCAACAGGCTGCTGGTATTTATCTTTACCTACTTTCAGTTGTAAATAAATAATTAGCTTTCTTTGATTTTTTTCCAAACAAAAACTTGTGCAAACCTTCTAACTTGTAATGAACTTACTTTCCAGTAAAGTTATTTTTGCAAGTTAGACAGCTCACAAGAGTTTGCATGCAATTTTCATGCAAATTTTGCATGCAAAAAAGTACTTAAGAGAATGTGATTTGCACGAACATCTGTGTTATTGAGTCACTTAATAATCAAACTAATGAAATGCATGTGTGTGTGTTCAGTGCCTCAGGTGGGCCACCCTAGTCAGAAAAGTCTGGACCCGCCCCTGCTAATATTTAAATACACATTTTGTTTTAAAGAGTTCATTTTATGTCTGATAAAACCTGCCACACATCAGACTAGTGAGCTTGACATCAGCAGGACCCTGTAACTGAAGCAGCTAAAGGTATTAAGTCTTCATCATGTTAGTTTTTACATCTTTACTTCTACCATTTAAACGTTGACATGTGTATTTGATGTTAAAGGCTCCCTGAAGAGAATCTCTCTGGTGCTAAAACAGTTTTCATAGTGTTGGAGTCACTGGAGTTAAAGGTATTTGTTTGGATTAGTCTGGAGAGTAAGAGTCATTTATTGATCTTTATCGAGCAGAGTCCATTTTATAAAGTGTCTGATGAATATCACAACTATAGTGCTTTGGTGATAAATCCTGGGAAGGCTTCCAGAGCTGATCTCTAATCCTCCTGGCTGAAGTCCAACCTGCAGATTCTGCACATCCTTTCTGAATGACAGCACAGCAAATGTAGAGCAGGGTTCATTGGAAAATACCTGATGAACAGAACACTGACCATATATGACCATGCTGCTGATTTTCTCTCAGATTCAGCTCCTAACATCAGGCTTCCCTCATTTCGATGCATATTAAGGAACATTTGAAAACTACCTGAGAGTGAAATGAATCAGAAACATGCTTTATGAACCATGTCGATGAATAAAGGAGTATCTGATCTTATGTGCTGAGAAATGAATCTAGTTATGTTTTATTTTGGTAAGAGAGTTGTTATGAAATCATGTTAATGAGATTTCTTACATGAAATGCTCTGATGCTAGTCTGTCCCACTAACATTACATCAACAGCATGGCTTTATAACCTCATGCATGCAAACTCAAATGCCTATGATTAAAGATATCAGCAGGGATCAGTAGTCAAATACAACACATGAAGAATAGCATGATGGACAGATGAAGCCATCAGGAACGCGTGGAGTAAACTGGAAGCTTGAGTTTGATATATTTAAATAAAAAATGTAAATATATATTTATTCAGCATTTTACTTGTGCTTTTACAACTGTGCAGGTTACCCATGCCATGTGCACTAATGCAACCCCACATCATCACGTATGCTGACTTTTAAACTGCTGAGAACAGGCTAGATGGTTCGTCTCCTCTGAGGCCCTGAGGAAGCCCCGTCCAGGAATTTGAAACAGAAAAGAAAGAGAAAGACAAAAATGTTCCTTTGGACATTTTTCAACTTCTCCTCAGTACATTTATTGATAAGATAATCCTTTATTGATCTCTAGCAGGGGAATTCAAGGTTTGCAGTAGTTAAAAGACAAGAAGAAGAGCATGCATATGAGTGCAAATAAATAAAGAATATATTGGAATAAAATGAAAACAAGGCGGCAGCGTTCTAGACCTGGATTATGAACGGTTTCCTCTCTGCATGGTTGAGTTTCAGCTAGCATTTGTGAATGCAGCGATGGACTGTGTTAACAGACAACGGCTTCTGGAAGTGTTCCTGAGTCCATGCAGTGAGGTCCACTACAGGATTGTTTCTGTTTTTAATGCAGGGCTATCTGAGGGTCCAAAGACACCCTGTATTGTTTTTTTGACTTGTTCAGATTCTCTGAAGCTTTTAATATCATATACTGTAAATCATGAAATCTTCAGAGTCTTTGTAATTTTACGTCGAGAAACCTTTTTCTGAATTGTTGCACAGAGAGATGAACCCCTTCCCATCTTTACTTCAGAAAGACTCCGCCTCCCTAGGAGTCATTTTACTAACTTGTGGACCTTTACTTAAATGTGAGATGTACAAATCAGCATTATTTTTCTTTAAGCATTTCACAACATTTCAAGTCGTTTGTTGCCACTGTTGCAACTTTCTGTTATTAGTTGTTGGCATCAAATTCAAACAGGCCGGAAAAGATCCAAACACAAAGATATTTCTCACTTTTAACATTTGATAAGCACATGTACATTTGTGCTGTTTGTCATAAATATGGAGTTTCAATGTCATAGCATGTCATCAAATTCTGGTTTATGTATATTTTACATAAAGTCCCAACAAGCTAATTTTAACTATCCTTCAAATCCAAATGATCCACAGTGAAACACATTAATGTGAAATGTTCTCATATTGATTTGCAGTCTACTCCAAACCCAACATGTGATTTTCATGGTCCTAAATTAGAACAATCCAGTTATAGTATGTAGGCTATATTCTGTTTTAAAGCCAGAGATGTAATCAATATCAAAGTATTCTTACACCTTTTTTAATGAACTGCTTTTTTTTTCTTCTGATTTCCTCTCCCTTCTGCATAAGTCTCTTATATTCCAGAGAGCTATTACACCTGAAGGGCGGGATTCTCTCACACAGGAGTGGATTGCTGTGCCATGAATCTATAATGTAATCCTGCTACACGGAGAGACACACATCATTCAAATGCGACAGTACATTACGATCTGATATGTTGGAAATGCATGAAAATCTGAGAACTGTGTGAGCCAGAGTGTGAGAGAGAGGAGAGGGAGAGAGGTTGTGTGTGTGTGTGTGTGTGTGTGTGTGTGTGTGTGTTCACATGCATATATGGTGCAGAACAGGCATGTTGTGTATGTTTGCAGTTGGATCCTTGAGTTTTTTCATCTATGTACATCTCTCTCTGTGTGTGTGTGTGTGTGTGTGTGTGTGTGTGTGTGTGTGTGTGTGTCTTTTTGTGTGGATGTGTAGTAGACATGTAATTTACTGTTGTGTACATGTTGTGTTTGTGTTTAAATTCTTTGGTGCGTATGTGCATATGATTCACTGTGAGTACTGTGTGTGTGTATCTGTGTGTGTGTGTAATAGTTTTATAGAGAGGAGCTGTGTGTGGGGGAGGAGAATGTGGAAGTGAATTATGCCTTTTTTCAAAAGGGGAGGGGTGCATATATGTATGTGTGTATGTGGGGGATGGGCAGATCGCACACTGTATGTATGTTCACAAAGTATGTGGGCTGGTTTGTGCATGTGTGTGTGTATATGTGTGTGTGTGTGTGTGTGTGTGTGTGTGTGTGTGTGTGTGTGTGTGTGTGTGTGTGTGTGTGTGTGTGTGTGTGTAAGAGTGAGACAGAGTAGGCATGAGAAAGAGAGAATTTATGATTCCTTTTTGTGTGTGTGTGTGTGTGTGTGTGTGTGTGTGTGTGTAAGACTCTGCATTGGTATGTGCATTTTTATGTCCGTGTGTGTCCATGAATTCATTTTGAACGTGTGTGTTTGTGTGTGTTTGTGTGTGTTTGGACGGTACACACATATGATATCCGTGTAAATGTGTAACTACTATATAGAGCACAAACATTATGTGTGCAGGTATTTGATTTGTGGTGTAGATTTTCACATTTTATATGCATGTGTGACCATCTGTTTAGGTGCACTGTGTGTGTAAATCCATGAGTTGCACATAATTGTGTGTGTGTGTGTGTGTGTGTGTGTGTGTGTGTGTGTGTGTGTGTGTGTGTGTGTGTGTGTGTGTGTGTGTGTGAATGTATTTTTGGAGCCAGAGAAAGACAAAGTGGGCCATTCATTTTTTTTTTTTTTTGCAAATATGAACTCTATTGTGGTCTCTTTGAAAATGCATGGCTCGATCATGTAAAAGTATTTACTCTTTACCGTCGCCCTCACTCTTTTACAATCTTGTAAGTTGAGCTTACAACTTACAAGATACAGCCCTAATTCTGTTTAATTCAATAAATTAATTTAGACAGCAAGCAGATCAATGACAACACTAAAGGGGGGAAGAGATGAAGTAGATCAGGAACAGATTGTTTGTCAAACATAGTCTACTCATTCAAGCTGAAGTAGAATCAGAAAATAATCATGTTTGCTGCCTTTCCTGATGATTAAACATCACATTTCTTATAGCTGCAGATAAATGATCTGCAGAAACACATGAACAAAGAGATTCTCTCACAATAATACACACAAACACACGCAAAGATTTGAGCTACAATCTATAGGTTTTATATGACTGTTTTAAATATGATTGCATCAATCAATCAACATTTTACATTAACGGAGGCAACAACATTGGCTTGAATGTGAAGCAAATGTTATTTCATTAAGTAGAAAAGGCAGATTCTTTGCACAGCATGCTATAATCACCTGTTCTAACATCAGGGTGGCTCTGATACTGAATCATTAGTTTAAGGCTAAACAAAACCTTGAGTTCAAAATGTTAAAATGTTTCCAGCCTGACCTGCCTGATAGAGTCTAAACTAGAGTATCAAAATAAGACACAGAGGGAACACTAAATCCTTCTTGTTCCCTGGTTACTGTAAACACTGTGCTGCACACAGAGAGTCAAAGATGAGTCCAACAGAGCGCACATGCTGTCTATTGTCAAACAAGATTTATAAAACATGGTATCCAACAGGTCTATAGACAGCCCTTTGAGAACTTTAGAGCACATCATTAAATATCATGATTTATATTTGTTTCAGTAACAGTATTTATATCTAGATTGTCAGTCCGGTTGTTGGGTCATATACTGTGTATGTGTTATTAGGGGGGCGCTTCCTTTTGGAGTTGACCAAGCTCAGTGTTACAGGGGCACTGGCCCCTGTTGGCCCCTGTCTAGAACCGCCCATGATGGAAGGTCAATGTCAACAATCAGAGTACATCTACTACTTTAACCCTTACATTCATATACACATCCAAGTGAGTTTGGTGGATCTACAATACTCCACCAACACCAGAGACGTTGTGTTTGGGCCCTTTCACACCGGGCTGATGTTTGACCCTCAGCCGCTGAGTTTTTATGTTGGGTTCCACATTTTTGGTGCTGGTTGTCAATCTAATAGTTAAAACCGCAGCTATAGGCCCAGGAATTAGAAACATTATCTGGGGGCTGTTGAGCTAAGAAAGATATTGTACCTATTTTACTATTTTTGGTTTATTTATTGGGTAGGGGTGGGAGAGGAGGAGTGGTGTTGGTGCACATCATGAAAATAAAAAGATGCAGGAAACAAAAGAAAGATATTGAACGGATAAAAAAATATTTGTTGGATATATTCAACTGTTTCTGTCTAGCAAACACAGAGAGCATTAGCAATGGTGTAGTGCGGAGTTTAAGCTTTTTCAGTCTCCCTTTTAAATCCCCTCTGATTCACACCATTGATTGATGGAAAATATTCAGCAGTATGATGCAATATTATTTCCTGTAGGATGGTGAAGGGATGACCTTTTCAACTCTGTCTCTAATTGGGACGAAACTAACTAGATATGCACGAGTAGTCTTACATGTCATGTTTTATAACACAGTCTGTTTATCCTCTGCTGGTTGGGACACAGTTAAAATACACTTCTTTAGGCATCACTACACCTCTGAGCATTAGGGCTACCTCTTAACGATTATAGATTAAATGTATTACATTTTACACCTTCATCCCCTCGGCTACACCAAATCGAAGGTTTTTAATTGTGAATTGTGAATCTCCCATCGTAAGGCACGGTAGGAAAGGGCAATGTTGGAAAAAAATTAAGGACATCAAGCTGGAAAGTGTCACAAGTTCAAGAGTAAAAGGGACTCTTGAAGGGACTGGCAGAGTATTGATCCACAACCGTAGACAGGATGAGGTCAGACAGAAGAGGAAGAGACAGAAAAAGGAACAGTTTTCTTTTTGATGAATTATTGCACTAGAAGTCAAATTGAATGCAGCCTGGATAACACAAGGACGAGTAGACAGGCAGGAAGCTGTGGTTCAATATAAACTTGGGGTACAGTTCGTCGTCTATCAACTGGAGGCTGGGGTTCGATCCCCTCCTGCAGACACATGTCCAATGTGTTCTTGGGCAACTTAACCCCAAGTTTGGCGTCATGTAAATGTGTAGGTCTATATGTATGGGATTAGTTTATGGACACTTTACACAGCAGCCTCATCAGTGTGTGAATGTGTAGGTGTGACCTTCAGTGTAAAAGCACTTTGAGTAGTCAGAAGACTAGAAAAGTGCTATGGCACGGCCTGCTCCGACCTCCACCTCAGCGGCAAGGCAGTGTGGTGTGGACAACAGGACCGTGAGGAATACTAAGGAGAAATCATTCCTGCAGTTTATCATCTCTCCCCCTATTCCATTTTTCTTTTGTAACATAACAAATAATAATGTCCTTTACCTGCTTTTTGTGAAGCATCTCCAGATAACATTTGCTATGAACTGGCGCTATGCAAATAATGATTGATTGATTGAAGTACAATTTACCAAAATTTACAAAATTGACGTTTTTATTTTATTTTTTTATATTTTTTAATCCAAAATTGAGTGTTTTACAAATACAATATTCATCCATTCCTTTAATTCAAACACCTACTAATCTGGACTAGCAGTAACTAACATTGTGAGACTCTCTCCCCTTCTAAAAGGAGCTCACCACATGAGCCATGTCTTGAAGGTAAAACGGATACTCTCAAAATAAAACTGTGATATTTTGTTGGGTATTTTTAACAGCAGCACGCAGGTACATTTTCTGAGTTTTACTTATTTAATGATTTATATTCAGTTCGGATCAATTGCTTTTGCTTTTTTCCAGCTCTTTTATTTTTTTTCGGCAAAGTGTGAGCTTTTATTTTGGAAGAAAATGTACATCCGGGCTTGTCGCAGCTTACTCCTGTGCACTTAATGCAGCAGCTCTTTGTATGATTTCTCCGCGAGGTACCACAGCGCCGAGCTCACGCAACGGAGGAGGAACATTAAACACAGAGTCCCAAACACGGGACAGACGGGGTCCAATACCGAGACCTGTTCGAACCGCACTCCGCCACTGGATACCTACACCGGTACCGAGAGTGAAAAACGACGTTTTTAGAGCGCTCGCTTTTGCTATTTAGTGTTTAAACGTGAGGAATTAAAGAAGTTGGTTAACTGGGAAGTTTGCTTCTCTCAGCAGCATCGACCTGAACCATACTCACCGACTTACCTGCCTGAAACGCGCATTTCTTCTCCAACAGAAGAGCGTTTTTTTGTTTTTATCACACCTTGGTTTTTGTCTCCTTTTGGTGCCTCAGGGACACGGAGAACCTCCTAACTTTTCTAAGAACAATAGTAAGGTCTATCCCGGTAGTTTTTCTGACACAAAGGAGCACAGACAGTACTGGAGAAAGCATCTCGAAGAGTCGGACAGACGGGAGAAGTAGATGTATTGTCGGCCATGGATGTAACAGTTTACCCGCCTCCTCCTCAGCCTCTGGCCGCTACAGACCACAGCAGGCTGGGGCAGCTCTCCTACCCCGACCCGGCCTTTGGGACCAACAAGGTAAGCAAAAAGAAAAGGCTCGTATGTGGCTATAGCCTCATGCGAATTATTTCCCCCCATTGCCTGAAGATGAAAAAAACATGCATTTAGTGTTTTTTTTAAATGATTACCCAGCTCTCCTCTCTCTAGCTACACATGCTTCTCGCTTTGCCAATTAAGTGGTAATTAATTGCTTTATTGGGATCCAATTATTAACGCAGCCGTCGACTGTAACTACATTTTTCTTTCCATCACATCCACTCAGGATTATATGAAGGCTGTAATTTCATCCCTAGCGAGTAATCAGTGATGTAATGACTTTAATTAAAAACTGAACCAATAATTGAAAAGTTCTCAAATTTCAATATGCATCACATAATAGGAAGAATAATAAAAAGAACAGAAAGTAAGAATGAAGCATGTGAGAGGGACATACATTGTGATCGCCTATAGTTTAAAAAATAATATTTAGGCTACTATAGTGGAGTTTACCAAAGTGCTTCACATTTGTGATGCTTCAGTTAATTGGTGTCTGGGAAGCTCAGAGCAGGGTCAAAGGTCAGGGTCAGATTCACAGAAGAAACCTGGAGTTGGGAGATTCAGTGACTTGCCTATTTATATATCTATCTATCTATCCATCTATATCTATCTATCTATCTATCTATCTATCTATCTATCTATCTATCCATCTATATCTATCTCTATCTATCTCTATCTATCTATCCATCTATATCTATCTCTATCTATCTATCTATCTATCTATCTATCTATCTATCTATCCATCTATATCTATCTCTATCTATCTCTATCTATCTATCTATCTATCTATCTATCCATCTATATCTATCTCTATCTATCTCTATCTATCTATCTATCTATCTATCTATCTATCTATCCATCTATATCTATCTATCTATCTATCTCTATCTATCTATCTATCTATCTATCTATCTATATCTATCTATCTATCTATCTCTATCTATCTATCTATCTATCTATCTATCCATCTATATCTATCTATCTATCTATCTATCTATCTATCTATATCTATCTATCTATCATCTATATCTATCTATCTATCTATCTATCTATCTATCTCTATCTATCTATCTATCTATCTATCCATCTATATCTATCTATCTATCTATCTATCTATATCTATCTATCTATCATCTATATCTATCTATCTATCTATCTATCTATCTATCTATCTGAAAAGCACACATGGTGCAGTGAGTCCATGCTTATCTGACAGTGATGAATTGCTTAATTATTAGACTATGCAGCTGATCAGCAGCTATTAACGTTCAGGACAGACTCTTTTCAGTCTCACAACAATGACTTGATTTTGATTGCAAAAAGTAATTAACAACATTTTATCTAATCATTTAATAAAGATTAAAAACACTTCCATTATATGTAGAAATGTTGGATTATATTATTTGACAAAAAGTAGCCAGTTTTGGTCTTCTTTGTGATGTCCTTGACATTTTTGAATCAGAAGACATAAGGATATAAACCTAGATTTCTTTGTAAAGTATCAACACATAAATATTTCTGTAATCTTCCAGATCCTTTTCTGTCACTTTACCTTTTTTGTTTTTTTAGTCTTTGGTAACTGCACGGCTGAAAACACAACTCAGTGTTTGTTTGGATTATTCTCCAGCATGGGAACAGTTTCCTCAGAGCATCAGTGACCAACTGATTTTCTCTGTTTAGCACCTCAGCAACAACAGTGTCGTAACAGTGTGAAACTTACATGATACATGATTTAAACGCACTACAAGCAACCACCTACTTGATGCTAAAACTTCCACGTTACAAACTAGGGAAGGGTATTTTCAGTAATTTCAGTATTCGAGTACCCTATGAACGCGTTGTCAATTATTTGATTCTCAATTCTCCGTTGTTTAAAAAAAAACCAATCAGTGGACATGGATCTCCCAGACCAACTCGTCTGCAGCTCCTTTGAGGTGGTCCGCTTTTCTGTGTTGCGCTGCTCATCGTTACAGCGTGTCTGTACTGCAGACTTAAAATCTCAGTTCTGAAAGAAATGAAAAGTCATAGTAACACATGACTCACAAGTCACAAGTCTATAATAACCAGCACTTTGTTGACACATATCAACCCTCAGTTCTGCGACGCTTCCTGCTTACATCTTTTCCGTTCTTGTAGCGTTTTTTCCCCCGTGCTGGTGCGTTTTACCCACCGGCTCAACAAACGCCATCATATTTAGTTGGCTAATCTTCTGCGCTCGTATGCTAACAGGGCTCTCAGTTAATGTGATGCAGGATTGTCTCCGCTGGTTTCTCCTCGGGCTTTAAACATCAAACTAGCATTTCTATGATATGCAACGCCACATATCTGGGACTGCACATTTTCTTCATCTTTTCGTCACAGTACTTCCAGACATCGCTTTTCCTGGCTGACGTGGTGCATGTAAGGCTAACGGAGCTGAATTATTGTAGCCTCTTCTCCTCCTCCCCCCGGTGGTGGAATGAACTTCTAAACTCCATGTGATCTGCAGAGTCCCTCTGCACCTTTAAGAAAAAGCTAAAGACCCAGCTCTTTATGAATACCTACTTATTTAATGATGATGGTCTCCATATTATTGATGATGATGATGGTAATGACGATGGTTTTTGTTTGATAACGACGACTTATAAGATGTTTTCTATACTGATTAGAGCTCTCAAGAACTGCCCTCAATGTTGTGCTTTGTCTCTGGTCACTTCCTGTCAGCACCTGTGTGTCCAATCAGACTCAAAGCTGATCGTTTGCTCTTACTGACATTGTTCCCTTTTTTCTAGATCCTTGCTTGTGTTGAACTTACTCTCTGATGTACGTCACTTTGGATAAAAAGAGTCTGCTAAGTGAATTGTAGAATTGTAGAATTGTAGAATTGTAGAATTGTAGAATTGTAGAAGCCTAAACGATGAGTTAGCCGCTGTGAGAGTAGTGAAACGTTACTCGAATAAGGACATCAACAACGAGTACTCGTGTAATTGTACTTGATTTGTCCTCAAAGGGAAACTATTTAGAGCCCTGATGACAAAGCGGTTAGCTCGTGCCCGAAGTAGAGATGTTAGCACTGGTTCAAGTCCAACCTACGCCTCCTCTCCCGCCCCCACCCCTCTCCTGATTTCCTACTCTTTCATCTGTCCTATCAAATTAAGGCAAAAAGACAAAACTAATCTATTTAAAAGAAAGGGAAAACTCATTTTCAGAATAGATGCATGCATGGCACAAAAATGCAAGAGTTGCAGGATTTCACAGACTAAAACAAGATACCATGCTTTCATCAACATGTTAGACAACACACACACACACACACACACACACACACACACACACACACACACACACACACACACACACACACTACAAACTGGATTTCCTGAAATCAAACGGTAATTAAGTTATTTTGAAACAATTATTCACTGTGTTTATGTAATCCTAAACCACATTCAGTGACTGAACTAACTGTTGTATACCTGCATGCTTTCTTTAAGCTCAACGTGTAACAGTGGATGTAGATATGCTCGCTGCACAGCATCATAAAGTGCTGCTGCTGTCAGTGTATTTGTTTCAGAAAGAGGAAGGGAGAGATAAAAGATAGTGGATGGTGTTGTTGCGAGAGAGGGAGAGAGAGAGAGAGAGAGAGAGAAAGCTGTATGGTTGGGGGTAGGGACTGAAGAGAGAGAGAGAGCGTAAGAGGAGAGAGAACGAGAGGAGGGTTGTTGGGGGTAGGGATGTTGTAGATGAGAGAGAGCGAGCGAGTGTAGTGGGGGTGGGGCCATGAAGGTTTGAGGTTTGTACTATATTTCTCTCTCTCTCTCTCTCTCTCTCTCTCTCTGTCTTTTGATTCACGGCTCTGTAGGCCTGATAGAAAAGATCATATTACTCTGTGGGGAGGCAGAGAGAGGGAGAAAACAGAGAGGGATGGAGGTTATTTAAAAAGCAATGAAAGAAAGGGCGCAGGAGAGAGGGAGAGAGACAGGAAGTGGGAGAGGAACTTAGGAGGCACAGGAGAAACAGAACAAGAGAAAAGAAGAGGAACAGAGCAGAGAGTGGGTATTTGAGTCTCTCTCTCTCTTACTCTCTCTCTCTCTTTCTCTCTCTCTATCTCTCTTACTCTCGCTCTCTCTTACTCTCTCACTCTCTCTCTGTGGGTGTATGTAATAGTGGTCGGCCATATCAATCAAACAGAGACATTCTGCTAAACAATCACCACTAGAAAGACAACATATTTATAAATTGTTCCTAGGACTAGTAGTATGCTAGGTAGGTTTATGTTCATTTATCTTGAGGGGGCGTGCATACGTTGGGGTCTTCTTACTGTTATGAGCACTTCAAATCTGAACCGAGTCGTTTCAAAGCAACATTATGTAGTAATTTGTTTTGGTACGGTCTGCGCCCTCCTCAGGCATCAGAGTGCGACTGCACATAGTCCTGTAGCGCCTCAGACAACTTGCATTTGTTTGCTAGCAGAGGGTGTGACGCCGCCGTTCTATTGAGAAGTGATACCATGCGGCTGTGCAGTACAGGGAGCTTAGGCTGCACGATTATGGTCAAAGTGATTATCACGATCAATATTGAGATCACTATTATTATTAATAATGATCATTAATTTTTTTTATTGGTTTAAGCTTATGTAAAAACGTATCCTGCCTCTCAAACATTACCAGGGCCGGAGTGGGACAAAAGAATCTGCACTTGCATTTTTGGTCCCCTAACAATTGGCCAAACATGACACAGCTGCAGCCCCTTAAATACACCCACTGTCCCACAGTAATCCATCCTCAAGCAGCCGTATGCATGAAGTGTCAAAGAAAAAGATCTGTTTTCAGTTTTAATCCTCTTCTAAGAATGCATTTTATTTTTAATGGTACTTAATATTTTAGCTTTACATGAAAGCTTTTGTAAGTTTTATTTTATACTGACTTAGGTCTATACGGTACTTTGTTTCCTGTTTGGTTTAAAAACTTTATTTTGAAAGAGAAAAACAAACGTCTGATTGATTGAACGTTATGACAGTAACTTAATTATGGCAAAAAAACAATAGAATAAAATGAATGTTTGATTTCATGTTTATCGTCATGATGAAATCGATAGTGAAACTTTTAAAATATGAGTTGTGTTGATGTATTTTGTCAGCGAGGAGGTGAGGGCGGGGCCAGAGAAGCTGCAGGATGTGATGTAATGTGAAATTTCAAACGACTATTTTAAGGTTGTAAAGTATATATTGTAACATATTGTTGTGTTAACTTTAAAGATTACCTCGTTATTTAAGTTAGAAATATGATCATGACTGCTTTCATTTGTTTGTACATAAATTGTAGACAACGTTTGGATCACATAACGGAGGGCGAGGGGAGCATGTGATCAAACAAAACAGGTGGAACTGTAATAAATTATTTAATATCAAGCTTCCTCTGTAGATAAGTCCCTGAAAAAGAGAAGTGAGTGTGTTTAGATAGATCTTTATTGTCATCAGCACACAAACACAAGCCAAACATATCTCACCTGTACCCACACACACATTCAGAGCCGTAAACATGTTTAAAAGAATGTAATAAGAATAAGAATATATGGAGCAATGAGGTTTTTGGTTTATGTGAAGCAGCAAACATTGCAGAAAGCTGTCTGAGGTCAAACATCCTAAAAGGTTAGTATTGTCCCTGTGATATTATAATGTGTGGATGCTAACAGGAAGAATGTGCGACTTTTTGATCCAGTAGATGTCGCTCCTTGAGCACCAGCATGAAACCAAAACAACTTGCGCTGCATTGTTGTGTTAGCATGCTAATGCTGAAATGAGCGTGATCTAGAAACACAGTTAAGCAGTGAGTACAGTATGTTATTCTTCTTTTCTCTAGTCCCTCAATTAAACAACTTTTATACATGAGGGGAGGAGTCAGTCGGCCGTCCCGACGATGTAAACAAAGTGAAGATAGGACTCTGAAAACTCTGAAAACATCACAGACAGTGGGACTCGGGTGTTACACCCATTGTAGACAGTCATGACTCACAGAGTTATTTTCAGAGGATATACCTGATTTATATTACATTTAAGTGTGAATAATCACATATTAAGACTTTAAGCAGCATCAGGAAACCAAAACAAACTTCTGTTTGGCCACGCCTCCTCCTCACTGAAGCCTCCGCTCTCCTCCAGCGACACACCTCCAACCCCCCCCTCCCGTTCACACACAACCGGTGGAATAAATTGTCCTGGCTCGAGCTGCAGTGGCCTACATTGTTGTGCTAGCGGGCTAATGCTAGCACACTTTAGTTAGCTAGTAGCTTCACATTGCAGATAAATTTACACGGTAATTTGACATTTAAATAATCAGTGAGTATGTTCTTCTTCTTCTCTCTAGTTCTTGACTAAACAGCTTTTCAGCTTCTCAGTCATTGTAGACAGTCATGACTCAGAGACACATTTACACAGGATAGACTGGATCTCTGCTGTGTTTATGTCTTCCTTTTAAAGGATACAGTAATACTATATAAAATGTACCATCTGAAAATTTTATCATTGTACCATCTGTGTCATTGAAGTTTTTATATCTGTTTACCATTAATATCTGCTGTTACTTTTTTTTTGCTACGATAAAAAAAAACACAAGTTAGTTCCAATGAAAGCCTAAACTTGTCCATCACAACTTCCAGTTACAGAGTTTCCTATCCATTGTAAAAGTAAAAATGGGACATTGTCAAATCCCGTTAAAATAAAAGCCCTTTGAGACCCCTTAGCCGAGGTATTGTTTACTGCCTCTTACAAGTTCTGCTGATCAGATCTTTAAAGTCTGCAATAAAGTTAAACACAAGGTCATGGCTGGAGATAATAACTAATCAAACCTGAATATAAATGAAACCAGGGGGGTGCACATTTTTTAAATAAAATAAAACTCAGACTATTTAATCTGCTGATCAGGTTCAAAACGGTACAATAAAGCACTCTCTTAAAACTCTTTCAGAGACTCTGTGATCTATGAAGACAGTCAGATGTATTCTTGTGCTCGTAATGATTCTCCTAGATGTTTTGGTAATTCAGTTAATGAAGAAGTTAGTTAGTATTGTGATATTACACATTGTCTAATCAAGCTGCTCAGTCAGTAAGTATTCTTTGGGGAAAAAAGTCGTCGGTTAAATTAAGCTTGTTAATTTGAGAAAGAAAGAAAGAACGAGGTGCAAAGATATTAAAAATACAGGACGTTAGTGGAGGAAGGGCGGGCGAGAGAGGGGGGGAGGAGAGAGAGAGAGAGAGGACCTAATGTAAACATGATGATTGTGAAAGCAGGGTGAGGTATTTCTTAAGCAAATAGAGAGGATGAGAGAACCGGGAGGAGAGACCTTAGTAACTAACAGGATATAGATTGAAGGAGAGCAGAGAAGCAATTTCAAAGCAGTGAGTAGACAATGACATTTGAAAAACACATAGAAGAAATGGAAAGAGGAACAGTAGCTTATAAATGACAGAAAAAGCAAAGTCATTGGGAACAGCACAAACTAAAATGTGTTTTGTATCCTTTAAAATTGAAGCTGCACATCCCTCATAACTTAAGATAGTCTGTCACACAGCCGTCATCTGAAGTAATGTATGGTGCTGCTCTACACTCAGATATCTGCAGGGCCCAGGACTAGGATCATAATCACGATGTCATCACAGTACTAGATAGAGCCCGATCGATTAATCTGCCTGCCGATAATATCGTTTGATGTCAGCATATCCTGGGACTATCTGTATCGTCTAATTCTATCGCAGATATGCGCCGACATTACTCGATTTATTTACCAGTCAAATAGCATTTAATTTGAGTATCGTTGTATTACACTAGCAGTTCTCTTTGTGGCTGTCACTAGCAGAGGGCGCTGTATGGAGCATCATCACTCTGCGTGTGAAGCGGTGACACACGTCCATGCTTAGTTACTCTCCAGTTGAGTGACCGTCTTGTCTACATCATACTGCAGTGTTTCCCCTACCATTATATTAGGGGGGGCAGCCCATCTTTTCCACAAGTGTTGGATAACTGCATTTGAAGAATCAAGACAATAAATGTGTTTATCTAAACATATCTCTGCAGATCGAACATAGATCTTAGAAAGATATCGACCAATATATTGGTATCAGATTTTTTCTCTGTATCGGTATCGGCCCCAAAAATCCCATATCAGTCGGGCCGTAGTATCTACTGTTAGCTGTTACACTGAAGACACCTTATTTATCTCAAAGGGGAAATCGGTGTTTGATCATTTTTATTTGGACACAAATATTGTATAGGGATGAGGGATATCAATCAGCAACTTATTTTTTAATCGCGATTAAAGTTGAAATTCAATTAATTGGCGGAAACTAGGCGGCGGCCTGCAGCAGGATTGAAGCAGACCATTGTGGTTTTTGTTCTTTACTAGCTTATTCAATTCAATTCAATTCAATTCAAAAAACTTTATTTGTCCACGGGGGGCAATTCAAATTACCGGTACTGAGAAACGCTTACAAACCCATAACTGAGAGTTGTATTTGAAGTTCTTCCCAGTACAAACACATAGAGTGTCTCACACCCTCTACCTCCCTTCAATCAAACCTTCATTAAAAAACATTCTTCTCTTGCTTTTGTCCGCTCGTAGCCCTCACACTCAGCTGCATTTCATAAAGCTGGCCTCCGCTGCAGCATGCACCTCCAGGCTCTGATTCTACATAACATTGGGAGTCAGTTTCAGTCATCACACTCTATTGTTCTTGGTATTAGGCTTATAGTGTATACCTGCAGGGTACACACTTCCTGTTCATGTAATTATAATATCTGCTCCCCATGAGTCATGAGCTGACTGATGTTACTGTACGTCATGATCACTGGCAGGATGATCCAGTCTGTGTCCCCTCATGGTGACTCCTCTGTAAAGCACAGCGGCCCGTCAGTCAGGATTACAAACAATTATTCAAATGGATTTGTCGGCACATTTTTAAACAGCTGCTTTTCATACATCTCCTTTAATACCATCATCCACGGTGGTTTTAAAAAGATAAACTACACCTCCAGTTATCTTATCTCAAGTTATGTGATCCTTTGGCCCTCTCTCTCAGCTCTGCCTTCCTGTTTTCATACAGTGTGTGTGTGTGTGTGTGTGTGTGTGTGTGTGTGTGTGTGTGTGTGTGTGTGTGTGTGTGTGTGTGTGTTTCATGTCCCATTGTCCCATCCTACAGTTTCTAACTAGCCAAAGTGTAGGCATCTCATCTAATTATCTTTCATAACAACCAGTCAATCTGTCTGTCCGTCTGTCCATGTTGGCTATAATTCCTGCTACTGAACACCTCGCCAGAACCCCCCCCCCCCCCCCCCCCCCCCACACACACACACACACACACACACAACCAAAGACCCTCCCCCTCTCCTATTAAGCATGCTGATGATTGGGTTTACTTTCAGCACTGTTGCCTGTGTGCTGGTGTTTGTGAAAGCGTCTCAGTTGGTTGACTTATGTGGATGCAGGGATGAGGGACTCCTGGTTGGTGGAGAGGTGCCAAATGGGACAGATGGGCGAAGACAGAGCCCTGCCAGAAGAGACTAATTATCAGGATTCCTTTTCCAAAACAAACATATTGCAATCAAATCACATACTAAAATCATTGCTGCATTGTTCTGTGTGTGTGTGTGTGTGTGTGTGTGTGTGTGTGTGTGTGTGTGTGTGTGTGTGTGTGTGTGTGTGTGTGTGTGTGTGTGTGTGTGTGTGTGTGTGTCTAGTGAATTAGTGACAATAACTCCTGAAATGACTGGATCTGTTCCTGAGGAAATATTAAGGAGCTGTTGCTGTTGATTGTTTTTGTTTGCACTCAGCTTTTGTTTAAGATCTTACACCAAGAACTGAAACGACACGCCTGTTTCAAATCAAAATGTCACTTTTCAAATGTCTGATTTGAAACTTTTTTTTTTAACCACACAGATTCATGGGAACCTCTGCAACTTCTATTCTGTGCGTACATTGAGAATTGTATTTGGATTTTAATGGTGTCATCATCTGGTATGTTACGTCCAGAGACAATCTAAGTCAGGCTAAATTATTTTGTCAGTCAGCATTTGGTTTTAAATCAGAGACATCTCGATCAGCCTATCAAGAGATTTTTAAAGTTTTGTTGCTAAGAGACACAACGAGTGTATTCATCATTTACTCTCTGATTCTTTCAGACTTGCACAAAACTTCCTGAAGTTTCAGGATAAGCTAAATGTGTGAACGCAAACAGCTGTTTTATTCCACTTTAACCAGGGTGAGCTGATGTGAGAATGCAGCAGAAAGTATTGTGGGATGGGTCGATGAGGACATAGACTTTATGTTCCCGTCAATGAAACTGTTTCTTTCTGTTTTCTGTTTGCCAGTTTGTTCTTCTAAGCTCTTTCTTTAATACTGTGAATATGTCAGACTAAATCAGCACTGATACTTGGATATAAAGGCAAATTTTGTCATCATAGTGTCAGACTCTATTGCTTTACCCGGATCGGTCTTTTACGTTGTGTGGTGTCCTGGGCCCTCCCGAGACCCCCCGCCCCCCTCTATAAACGTTTGAATTGAAATTGAATTGAGCAGCACATTCACAAGGGACGAGCACGTTTTGTAATTTCACCAAATTACTGACATTAGTTAACAGATTGGATGTAATTTGGGGGTGGATGTGGCTCAGTGGAAAGGTCGGTTGTCTCTCAGCCGGAAGGTCGGGGGTTTCCATCCCCAGCTCCTGCGGCCGCATGTCGGATGTATCCATGGGCAAGACACTTAACCCAGAGATGTTCATGCTGCTTTGTCAGTGGTGTGTTATTGTGTATGAATGGATCAGTTACTAATGATGCACACTTTACTCAGCAGCCTCTGCCATCAGTGTGTGAATGTGTAGTTGTGACATGCGGTGTAAAAACACTTTGAGTAGTCAGAAGACTTGAAGTGCAACACAAGCTGAAGTCCATTTACTATTTAACATTTGTCTTTTTAAAGCACAAAATGACTGTTTAGCTGGTTAAGGGATAGAAGAGAGCTCCAAACTCATGCCGCCACCATCAGCCTCATCCATTGTTTCTTTGCTCTATCATTGGAAGTGATGCTCCAATCCAGCTTTTTAAGTTCTGATACAGATCCCTGGGCTTTGAGTGTCTGCTGATATACTCATCTTATACCAGTGTTACATTAATAACCTGTGCTCCTCAATGTGAGGATGAACATTGGTATCATGTATGTGTAAGGCAGCATCAGGCTTTCCTGACTTTGTAAAAAAAAATGAAATACATAAATTCATAAACTAGCTGAGAGTTTGTAGGTACCTTGCCTTTTTACTGTATTTCATACTATCTGTTTTATTGACAATTTAAGTTATTTTGTTATTGTGCTGCCTGCAATACTGTTTTGATTGATTGATGAGAGCTGCATTGTATGTGCAAAGTAAGCCGACACTGTGCACTCCCATGTTGTCCATGTCTTTTCATATTGCTAGCATTGTCTCTCTTTAGTGACCTGATAAAGCTTTTCCTTGATGGCAGTTGAAATCGAGTTACTAGTGTTTGAACTGAGTCTTTAGCGCGTAGCACAGCACTGAGCGGTAATGTCATAGCTCAAGTATCTGCTCATTGTTTTGCATCAGCTCAAAAGTGTTCTCGTACCTTCTTTGTATATGGCAGGCGGAGCGCTCAGAAGAATGTACAGTGGTTCCATTAGTACTCCAAACCATCACTGGGATGCAGCCAACAAAGATAACAGCTCTGTTTTTGTTTCGGCTGCCGTCTTTGTTTGGTTCAATTTGTTCTCCAACAACCAGCCCTCAAAACATGAGCTCTGCAAATATTGCAAGTAGTTGTAGAAGTTGTTGGCATGACGAGTGTGAAATACCTCCAAATTGTTTTGCTTTTGTTGTTAGCTTCCTTCATGCTATGTTGGCTCCGCCTAGCAACATGCACAGGCCTATCGTAGCACTAAAGACAATGACAGCATAGAACTGAATTGCATAGATTGGTCTCTCGGATCGATCCAATCAGGATGGGGCCGATATCTGATACCAGGACTGGTGCATCTCTTCTATAGATTTGAGCTGGCTCCTTTTGCAAAATGATCTTTATGCTATGAATCAAGATAAGAATTCTAGATTTGCACCAACATACCGCAGGTGTCAGAACTTTTGTTTAGCATATAGCTAATGCAGCCTCAATGCTTCTCAAGGGGAATGTGGTTGGGTATCGACATGGAGAAGACAAAAGAAATACACATATACTCAATGTCCCACTAAGATTCTGCACGGGTCTAAGACCATCATATGACGTACATCTTTGGCAAAACTTGGTAACAAACCTATGTAATCTTGTAACTTACAAACTGAAGATGAAGATCGCAGACAAAGTACAAGTTTCCCATGTTTTGATAATCTCCAGGGAAAAGGCTCAACACCTGTTTCTAAAACACATTGACAAGAACAGAGTTGATCCTGCGTGCTTCTCATCTTGTCAACGGTAGAAAGAAAATGTTTTGGGGTCATGGAGTCAGTATCTTTCACACTGACTAACGTTTATTACACCTAATCCACCGTCTGACTCAAGATGGGAACATATAACAATGACAGTACTACTTACACAATCTCACACACACACACACACACAACACACACACACACACACACACACACACACACACACACACACACACACACACACACACACACACACACACACACACACACACACACACACACACAGATTCTGGACTGATTACTCTTTAGACAATAAACCTTGGTTTATATTGTTGTCATGGAGACAGTGATAAGATGGAAAAACAATGCTGAGAAGAACTACAACAGCTGCACAAAATGCACACACAGACACACACACCCTCACACACTTTGAGTCATCCGTTTACCTCCTCTCTTCTCGATCTGTCTCTCTCTATCTCTGTACAGGCTTGTGAGTTGATTTATGTCCCGTGATGCAGTTACGAGTCATCTCAAATCCATTCAGCTCAGTCCAAACCCTCCAATCCAATGAGAGAAACAACGCTCTGCAACATGACACTGTCTGTGTAGCTGCTGTTGTTCATCACTGTTAGCCTACATATTTATGGTTTTAGTCATTTACTATGTATGCTATTTAAAGATTATTTTACTGACATGTTTTACTGATGAATGGAGGTACTTTGATCCAAGTCAAATTTCCCACCGGGACAACAAAGTTAATTTTATCTTCTTTAACATTTTCACAAAATCACGTCATAACCGGGGAAGGAATGCATGTTTCCTTCAATGACACTGGCGTTATTTAGAGAGACATTTTGCCAGCCTTGTGCGACTGATAGGTATTTAAAAAAAACATGTGAGATACTGTATATTTTCTCATGTCATTTTTTCGCCCAAATTTTCCAAAAGATTTTCAGAAATTCCAAAAATAGATGGGAATATTTTTTATTTTTCATGACATATCTGTAGCATATCTTCTGTTAAAGATTGAACACTGAGCGACTTTATTTCAGGACTAAGAAATCGGAGTTAACAGTCCACACATTTTTATCCATCTTTTTATAACACACATTACGCCTTTTTTTCTCTTCACTTACTTCCCCCTCCTCCAATTAAATATATTTTTATTGTCTTCCAATCTCTCGTTCCTTCTTTTCCTTCTTTTGCTCCTTTTTCCACATAACACTATTCCTCTTTTATTTTTCCTTTGTCCTTGTCTGTCATCCTAATAGTCTCTCTTCCCCTTTCTCCCCCCTTCCTCCGACCCTGACCCACTTAGCTGGCTGCTTGTTATTCAAACCTTTGCTTTACTCGCACATATTTATACACACACACACACACACACACACACACACACACACACACACACACACACACACACACACACACACACACACAGGAGCTGCAGAGATGAGAGAGTAAGAGACAGAGGAACGAAGGGGGGAGAGAAAGAGAGAGAGGAGATAATTTGGTTTGACTACAAACCTTGCTATTCCTTTTTTTTGTCTCGAGATGTTCACCCAGAAAAAACAAAGATACTGTAAAAGATACTTCTTGTAGAGGCAAGAGAGGACGTGATACTCGGGAACTTTACAAAGAACAGCTATCCTTTTTAAAAGCCAAATCTATAAGTTATTTTTCATTTTGATTAAAGATATCTCTGCATTGATTCATTATAAATTGATAACCATGGAGTCCAGAAAGAGAAATAAAGGTGCTGCCTCAGCTGTGCCCTGATTTATTATCTCAATTATAAAAATATATTAAAATGTAAAATATATCAAAAGCATTGGCTATGACTTCGAGTGGATTATCTTATTACATTGATATAGGAAATTATAATATTTTCCTTTTTCAATGGTGCCGTTCACAGTAGCAGCAGGTTAGCAGAAGGGTTTTCCAGCTCCTCTTGGGGGATCCTGAGGAACTCCTTTGAGAGATAAGATATATACAATTCACTTACATATATGTATATATATATATAAATAAATATATAAACCCCCTGCAGCATGTTCTTGGGGGACTCACTAGTTGGATGTGCGCAGAAAGCCTCTAAAGAAAAGTGACCAGGAGGCGCCCTGATCAGAAGAGACCACCTCACCGGGCATCTTCTCGAGCAGAAGAGCAACCTCTCTACTCTACTGAGCTCTCTGGCTTTATTTCTAGGGCTGAGCCCGGCCGCTATGCAGAGGACACCTATATGAGTCACCTGTATTCTTTCATGAGTGAAAACCTTAATATCACAGTTAAACAAAAGACTTAGCCTCTGTCTCCGCAGCAACAGTTTGGTTCAGCCACTGCATCATGGCTGCAGAGTCATCATTTCTCATTTCAATCTCATGGTCCATTTGACCCGATGACAAGACCCAGAAATACTTGACCTCTTTCACTTTGGACGTTCTTAACCCAGAAGGAGAAGCAGTCCTACTTTTTTGGGCCACAAACAATAGCCTCATACTTGGAGCATTCACTGGGCTGTAAACCCCCCCCAAGTGAATGCCGGAGGTCAACGTTTGTTGGACTAACAGAACCACATCATATACAACATTTTAAGGCGCCTGGGACGTCTGCAGACCCTCGGTCGTTACAGACTGCCAGTTGAATGCGCAAGAACCCCCCTGCTTCATAAATGCCCCATCAGGCAGAGCCAGCAGATTTCCCCTTTTGAGTCCTCAGCATCTTTTAAACTGCCTGTCTATTGCAGGACTGTTGCACCTTTTACTTAGTCTAATATGCACGATAGTGGGGCCGAGTCTTTAAGCCTCTTGAAGGTATTACAAGCACTTTAACACTGAGATACTGACATACTGCAAAGAATCTCCGGCATCACTCTGCCTTTGTACTTTTAAATTGAACCCTAACACAGCGTAATAACAGCCAGTCCTCTGGTGTGGTCGGATCCAGCTCAGACTGAAGCCGCTCCAGACTTTGGCTTCCTCCTCCTCACCCACCCCCCCCTGCTTTTTTTCAAAATGATTTTATGCATAGTTAATAATTGTTTATGTGTCACATTCCCTGTATGTGCACACAAAGCTGATCCTGATTCCGGGGGCTGCAGCTCATACTTTCTTTCTCAACACCTCAGTATGGACAAACATTCCCTATTTTATTGACGGCATGTTGCAACAGGAGCACAACAGTCCGGTCTCGAACAGGCAACGTAAAAAAAAAAAAAAAGTGTTACAAAGGCATAACAGATTCCTCCAGCACACAGTAACACCGTGTACATGACACACTTGTTGGGCTGCTGTGTGGTTTAGAGGAAAAGTACAAAGGCTGGGTTATGGCAGAGGTTTGTTCTGACACTGTTGCAGGATTAGTGTGTGGAAAGGACTATTCAAAAGTTACTCCCTTGAGGGAAACATCCTTCTCTAAAGCCTCACCAAACTCTCTCCTCGCCGAAGTGATGGCCATCTTGGCACACATAAGCTACCAACCAGAGTAAAGGTTTAAGAGACACTGTTTTACTTTACCTCTCACACCAAGTGCAAGCTGAAAACAACAACAACAAAAAAAATCATCATTATTTTCCTCTGGCTTTTTTCTCTGTTCTTCTCGTCTGATAGTGCTTATTATTGGGGATCGCAGGGAAACATTAGCCTCATAGCTAACATCTGTAACTTGCTCTTTCTTTTAGCCTGATTTGATGAAAGGTAACACATATTTCCTGACATGTAACAATTTAATAAAGCGAGTATAACAACAACACATCTTGTCTTTTGTTTTGTAACCTTTACGGGAGAACTTTATGGATCGAGATAAAAAGGCTGAGTTTGGGGATTTGTTTTAACACACGATAATGGCAGGAAGGATGTTTGAATCTGCAAGATGATCACTAACTCTATCTCACACTTTCATGTGCAGCGTGTGGTCAAAAGGTGAAGGGAAGAGCGTGATGTGACAGTGAGGTCAGCATGTCTGCTTTGTCTCGGATCTCTGTTTTGTCCCAGAGAGGAAGAAGAAAGACAAGACAGATGAACAGATCTCATCCACTACATACATGTTTATAATGTCATTTAAAACATTTCATTAATTAAGACATATCGTGTGTGTGTGTTTGGGGGTTAGGTCACATGATAAAACACTGTTTTTCTGTTGACTCTGTAAACCTACACCTCATTTGCATAACACCCAACAGCTGGGGAATGGATAGGGCAGTTACACCTGCCCGTCCACCTGTCCGTGTGTGTGTGTGTGTGTGTGTGTGTGTGTGTGTGTGTGTGTGTGTGTGTGTGTGTGTGTGTGTGTGTGTGTGTGTGTGTGTGTGTGTGTGTGTGTGTGTATCCACCTGTTCAAATGTTCTTGTGTGTTTAACAACCCAGACAATGAGTGTGTGCCTGGTATTCTATGAGTTATTTGAATATGCTTTATGGATTCAGAGCGCTATGTGTTTGTTGTTATCTGGTATCACCTGTAATGGAAACTGCAGGTTGACTCTTGAAATAAAATAATTAATTAGCTAGCCACTGAAAATGCTCAATAAAAGACACATTTGACGAATATCACGATGAGTCACTTTTCAGACAAAGAAATAAAAAAACTTAAGTGTAAGGACTGGCTCTTAGGTGCTAACTAGCTAGCTGCTAACTAACAAGTTGTTCTAAAGTCAAGCACGTACTTTTTCTCGATTTGTCCGGATCTGATGAATTAACCCTCTCAACCACGTTTAAGATTACAAAAACACAAACCCTTTTAATGGTGCTTTCACACACAAAACTCCTGGAAACTTTCTGAAGTTTTTCAGGTTTGTGTGAACGCAAACAGATTCCAGATTTACCCAGAGGTTTTCCTGCTAGCCTCCTAGTACATTTTGTCAGCTGGAAGTCAGGGTGAGCTGATGTGTGAAGTCAGCAGAAAATATTCACTAAGATTCACAGTGAGCAAGGGGCGGGGGTTGGAGGTTTATATCAGTTCATACGTTCATAGACTGTATGCGCATGGTTCTATGCGATCTCTGTGCACGTTTTAAACCTGCTTCATTCTGTTTTCTGTTCACCAGTACGTTCTCCTCCACTCCTGAATAGTGCTGTTGATAATGTTGAACTACAGGTTGCACGATATAAAAGCAAAGATTCTTATTCCTCTGACGTCATGTCTCTCCTCCTGAGATTCCCCCCTCCTGTCTGACAGCGATAGTCTCCGGCAGTGAGTGACATTTGTCCAACACATGTGTGTAAAGTTAATCAGCTGCACAATCAATAATGGACCCTGACAATTTGAGTGTTTTTTTTGATGATGAAGTTCGAGCACTTTAAAGAGGAGGATTTGGCTCATGAAAATGAAGCTTTTGTAAAAATAGAAACCAATGAAAAACACATGTATGCTGTATAAATCAGAATATAGGAAGGAAGCTTCAGAACATGGAAAGAGAAAGGGATTGAGCTGGGAAAAAGAAAAAGAAGTGAGGATATTTTTTATGAACCATCAAAAATGTTTCTTCTGAAGAAAGATCTCTTTAGATTAAAAAAAATATATATATCAGAATTACTTGTCCAATGTACATTTCTTACCTTTGTTATTGTTGTGAACTGATTTTTTTCTACCCTAATTTACTGGAGAGATCATTGGAGAAGATTATCATTCAAACCTCTTCAAATGATCCAGAACAGAGCCGTGTTACTGGTCTCCAACCAACCCGAGGCAGCACATGTCACATCACACTTGTTTCCACTCCCATCAAATTCAAAACCCTGCTCGCTTACAGAACAGGGACAAAAAAGGGCTCCACACCTGAACTCTCTAATCCAGGTCTACACCCCCTCCTGCCCACTAACCTCTGCCAATCAAAGTCACCTGGTCCAACATTCACAACAGGGCCCTAAGTCTGTAGATAGACTCTTCTCTGGTGGGATGCATCACCCAACTCCATTCAACCTGTAATAAAAGAACTAACCCCCCTCTTCCATGAACACCTCTGATGTTGATGATGATGACATTGAGCATGTTGTTTACCTTGATTAAGATATTGACCACCAGGCTGTTGATGTTGTTGATGATTAAACAAATCTTCATCTTTACACCCTGTGCACGGCCTGGCAGCACCTGTGTCCAATCCAAGTTTAAGCTGTTTGTTGACCCTTGCTGACGTTCTTAACTCGTGTGTAGATCCTTGCTTGTGTTATACTTACTCTCAGATGTACAATGCTTTGCACTAAAGGCGTCTGCTAAATGAAATGGTAACGCTGTAACATATCCTGTTTAGGTGGATTCACATAGTCTCCTCACTATGTTATTCTATGAGTGTGGAGGGTTTCTTCTGATTGATAATGATTAACATGATAATACCTGACTCAGCAGTCTGACATGTGAGATTCTATCAATCATTAAAACATCTTGCACAAAAGCAGTTTCTATAAAATAACCATCAGTCAGCCTCTACGTAATAGACTTAAATAATAAGATAAATACATTTTTTTCCTAACATTTGTAAAATGAAAAATGACCTCTGACAGTCACTAGTCCTGACACAGGCCATAAGTAGGACTCAGGAAGATGAAGCAGTTGGCATACAGATAGAATAGAATAGATGTGCACAGGTACAGGACAGTACAGGTACATTGGAATTTTTGTGCGTTTCTCCCTGAGTAGAAAAAAAAGAGTAAAAGTACAAATAAAATAAAAAAAATAAATCATTTAAATAAATAAGATAGTGACTTGTTGTTCATACTGCGAGCTACCTGGTTATCTGTAAGCTTCGTCTTCTCTTATTGGCTGTTCTCTGTTTGCTGTGTTTGGTCATAGTTTGTTGACATTGTTCTCCTGTTTCTCTCCAGCTGGATGGGGACACCATGTTCCTGGGTGTGCAAGACGCAGGCCTTGACTTTCCCTCAACCAATCAGGTTAGTGTGTGTGTGTGTGTGTGTGTGTGTGTGTGTGTGTGTGTGTGTGTGTGTGTGTGTGTGTGTGTGTGTGTGTGTGTGTGTGTGTCTGTGTGTGTGTGTGTGTGTGTGTGTGTGTGTGGTGAGAAGAAGGAGCTCTTTTCAAAATCAAGTGTGCGAACACCTCTCCCAAAGGAATCGAAAGCTCTGCGTCCGACCAAAACACTCTTTATGGAGAAATCACAAAATTCAAAATAAAGATGTTCATGGTTAAGAAAAGTAAAAATGTTTTATCACGTATGAGAAGACGTTTACATGATGACAAAAAGTTTATTATTGTGTTTTTCAAACTAAAACTGGACTTTTTAAATAAGTGTTGAAATGTTGTACTAAGCTGAAGTCGTAATAACCAACCTGAATAAAGTGTTTGGGGTTAAAGTCACTCTTGCATGTTTACACCTACATTGACACCAAATTGGCCCTGCTGTTCTGCACATGCTCCACAGTTCTCGCGCCGGGCTTTGACCAGGAAGTAAAGCTGGCTATTTCCCACAACTCCACGATTACGATACATATCGTGATAAACATAGATTTTTGGATAATGACCTACACAGAATTCACTACCACAGCTTTTCTTTATCGTTGAGAATAACAGCAGAGGCGTAAGTCAGAGGCATCAAACCAGTTCCTCAGAGATCCTAGAAATACATATCAATATTTTAATCCCAGAGCTGTGGCTGTGGTGTTAATGTGAACTGTACCATAGGTCAATTATCTTTCTAAACTGTCATCACAGCTGTGTAACATCTGCATCGATACATGTATTTGCACGGAGCACATGACGATATATTGCCATATCGATTTTTTTGAGCACAGCCCAACCAGGAAGTGAAACAGCAAAAATGAGAGCCAGGAGGAAAGGAGTAGAGTATGCACACAAAGTACTGGGTTGTAAAGCTATATATGTGTATATATATATGTATGTATATATAATTATAAAAATGTGATTTTAAAGTTCAAGATACAGTTTCAAACCTGTTAGCATTAAGAGCGCTCTGATAAAGATGCTTGAACAGGGAGCAGTCTCCCTGAAGATCATTTGATCTTACCCGATGAGGTCATTAGGTTCTCCTGAGCTATTTTAGTCTTCACAGCTATTTCCAGTTCTAACAAACCATCTTTCTGCTCTCTTCCTGTTCCACAAATCAATATCACTTATACTGTACTCGACCTGCGGCACATAAACTATTTACAATGATGGTCCACCTCCAAGCTCCTCCAGCAAAAAGAAGTAGGGCTGTTCAGTTCAGCAGCATGTGATGCTTTGAAGCAGTTTGATCAGTGAGCTGATTATATCTTTTAATTTAATTTACCATTAAAGCATGAAAAAGTAAATATTCAAGGCTCACTTATTGTTCCTGTGGTTGTATCTCTTATTTATAAAGGTTTGAGGAAAAAAATTAAATAAGGTTGTTATAGGACTGGGTGATATGACCTCAGGCCATGTGCACGCTCACACCACTCACTCAGCACACGGCGATCCTTTTGTCAGTCTGACAAAGCCGTCAGCCGTGATGATGACTATAAAAGTTCATATAAATAATACACTAATGTAGCTTACACAGTGTGGAGAGGACATTTAATAACTACATGAATTAATGATAGCATTAGTGTTTTATTGCTGTTAAATCTTTTCAAAACATGTCCGATAGTTTTGTCATGTGGCCAGCATTCAGGGATGTTAACGGCCAAACGGGCCATAAAATAAAGGGCTAGCTTAAACTCTGACGTCATGTTTGTGCTAATGTTACTGTGCAGCTTCATTTAGTGGCTTTGTTAATTCTATATCCATATCAAATCAGCTGAAGATCTGTACTGCCCACAGAGAATCCTCAAGAAATGATTACTGAATAGATTGCGTCTCTCAGCTGTTACGAGCACCGGCTGCAGATATAAACACAACAAAATGCTAGCCCTAACCTGAAGTGTGACAGAGCGGTCAAGAGATGACAGGGACAGAAAGGACTGGTTCTCAGGACAGGGAAAACATAAGGCTAGGCCACCTCACCTACACGCTGGTCTGCTGGGTCCCCGGATCGCACTGAGCGGCTTTGTGATGAGCGACGAGCCCAGGCGACTATGAATTCACTTTTATAATAATAATAATTTATACTTTATTGATCCCACGAGGGGAAATTCAGTTTTACACTGTCTAATGAACATGAACACACACATGCACAAACAGGATCCTGTGGACATGCATTAATGGAGAGGTCTCAGAGTGAGGGGGCTGCCCACAGAGAGCGCTCCAGAGCAGTTTTGGTGTTTTGCTCAAGGGCACCTCGGCAGTGCTCAGGAAGTGGACTGGCACCTCTCCAGCTACCAGACCAACTTCCGGACTTGGTCCGTACTGGGACTTGAGCCGCCAACCCTCCGATTCCCAACCCAAGTCCCTACAGACTGAGCAGTACTGCTACCCCAGTTTTGTTTGTTGTAGTTGGATCACATCAGGTACAGCTGGTTTCAAAAACAAGTTGATGGGTGTGGGTTGGCTGTCAAGTCCGGCAGCTTCCAAGTCAGCGTCCATACTGGTCCTCTGCCAGCTGCCACTTCACCTGAGTCTTATTACATCATTTAACAGCGACACAGCACCGCTCTGTGCGCACCTCAAGACAACCCAGTAACCACAGATTAAACCCATTCTCTATTCTCTCCATGAAAACCAGTCCAAATTCATTTACTAAACAGAAAGATAAGGAAGAAGAAGAACCTTACTGTTTCCTAACACGGCTGATTAAAGCCAAAAACTCCCTTCACAACCCAGCCAGAGTAATTAAGCACGGTGATGAAGACAGTTTAAAAGAGAGCCAGCACCTCCAGTCTCCCTGCTCTGGTGAAGTTGTGGATAAAATAGTCTTGACCACTTTTGAACAGGTCATGTACGTCATAGAAGTACAGAGTTTTAGATGAATGATTTTGGGCCTGGGTCATTTTGGCTTCAGTACTGTAATATCTTTCCTCTCAGAGAAGCTAAACTAAACTAGCATCACAGGACAAGGCTGTTCTCTGGTGTTCATAAGTTTACATTTTTCATGTTTATGATTAAATTGTTCAGCAGAGAGGGAGAGAGAGATTGCCTTATTTCCACTTTCAGGCCGCTGATGTATGAACAGCTGTCCTGTTACCTCAGCTCTGTGTGATAGCCATCCTGTTTTTAGATCCCTATGAAACAGCAAACACTATTTTTATTTGACTGTGTGACTAAATTCACAAAGTCCTTTCCTGAGTTGTAGGGAAGCCTCTCATATGTGTGTTTGTTTGAACAGAATTACCTCACAACAAAGCAAGGCTCGTATTAATAAGAAACTCCACTCGAGATACATTATTCATAGAGCACACTATAGAGAATATTGTGTAGTATAGGAATCTATGATTTGATGTTTTATTCATAGTGTTGTGCCATAAGAAGATGGGGAGTGGTGTGTGGAATAAGAATTCACAGCTTTATTATTGAAGTACCATTGCTTCTATAAAGTCAGAGGTTGTTGTGATGAACGAGAGCAATCATCTCAGCGCAGTCCAACCTTTCCACCTTGTCATTTCTGAACGGTTAATGTAGCCGTTACTTTGCTTTGTGAGCGCTGAAACAGCGAGATAGACGTTCAGAAAGGAGAAACGTTTCTCTGGCAGGGAGAAGGACTGAGCAGTACAAGTTGCACTGCATGAATCTGTGCATGTTTGGAAAAGAAGATTTCACAGTCAGTCACATTATGCAGCAGAATGACTTTCCTGGAAAAAAACATTAAAGGTGGAGTCAGCAGCTTTTTTCCAAAAGAATAAAAAATAGACAAAAGTGATGCCACTCGATCGTCCCTTTTGGGCCTCCATACATGTGTGGTGGTGACTGTATCTGCAGAGACCATGTCCTCCACTTGGATTGTGATGTTTTGTTTTGGTTGACTCGGGTCGTTTCTGGGCGAGGAGGGAGCTGGTGTGTTTCCCCCAGCTGATGGCGGTGCACATGGTACATTTGGGAGTGGATACAATTTAGAGATTGGACCCGATTTGAATCGGTGAATATGACGGACGTGAAAGTCGCAGCAAAGAAGATGAAACATAATCATAGCGAGGCGAGAGCTCCTACCCAAAGCGAGGGGGAACCTTGGGTTGGCTTTTCCTGGATGCCGAGTTGGTCGGCTTTGTGTTGGACAGGCAGGTGACAAACAACGACGGTTACCTTGTGCTAGCATGTGGAGGCTTCAGTGTAGGAACAACATGTAAACATAAACACTACTTCTGTAGTGAGTGTGAGCGTCTGGGGGCGATGAGCCCAGGACGAGGGGCCACGTTTGAATGTTGTGTTTACATGCTGCAACAAATATTACTACTGACTAGGGTTGCAAAATTCCGGGAATTTTCAGTTGGAAACTTTCCATGGGAATTAACGGGAATTTGTGGGAAAATTTACCGGGAATTTTCCACCCCTTTGCAACCCTACTACTGACTCAACATTTAAATACTATTAAAGAACATTCAAGATTTACTGTGATAAAGATGCTTTCTAAATGTTTGTGTCTTTAAAACAAAGGATAGGCTCAATCGTTTGCATTTTGAGAAAAGCCCTGTTCCTTAAGCTCTGTCGCCACATGAATCAAAAGTTATTTGTCGTCATGCAGTTCAACCTACAGCTCTTTTTATGTGACGTTTCACTACACAGGCATGCACAGTGAAGCTGTGAGTTAAGAAGTCTCAATGCTAAGTGAATAGTATTTAAATGTAGAGTAGAATTCAACACAACATATTTACAGAATATCATTTTTTCCAGGTGAATGTAGCTCCAGTGAGTCTGCTCTGATGTGTATGAAACATCACACTTTATCACCTCAATAACTCATTGACACTCACCCTTAGCTTAAATGTGCACATAGCTCAGGTTCAAAACATTTCTGAACAGTCTCATACTGTGTGTTGTTGTTGTTTACAGTTTGAGGTGTGTCTTCTCACGGACTGAGTGGAGCGCAGAGAGTTTACTAGCTCTCAGCTGCTTTGCATAAAAGCTTCACAAGTTTAAACAGCTGTGTAGAAGCTGATAGAGGATCATCACTCTAGATGAATATAGCCGATACTGAAAAGTAAAATAAAATGCAAAAAAGACTAGAGATCAGGCACACACACACCGCTCTTTGTGATGCCTCTCTAGTTAGTAGGGATTCTCCCCAGGCTCATATTCAAGGCCAGATTAACAGAATTTATATTTAGTAAATAAAGATATATAAGATTGTTTGTTATCTAAAGCTTCAGTGTCTGTCCTGCTTTATGGAGCGTCTCGCTGGTTATGGTTTTACCCAGACTCCAGGTATGAATGTCTAGAAATTCAAAAAACATGCAGTGAAACAAAGACATGGTGATCACCAGGGTCGCTGCTACAGGGAAATACACACTGGAATAAAAGGTGAACTAGATGTACAATAGCTGTTAGCATCATTGATGTTATCAGGTTATAATGTTTTTATGTGTTTGTCTTTCCTCCTTCATTGCAGCTGTGCAGCTCTTTGTAACCTTTTCTTATCAGGGATTATCTACCGCAGAGTTGGGCGTCTTGTTTTATTATTCTGTCCCCTCAGTTCAGTAGCTTTAGATGTCTGTATAAAAGTAAAAACAAGATGACCTAAACTTTATTTAAAGTGTTTTTGGGGGGCTGTGTGTGTCTTTGTGTGTGTAGAAACTCTCTCACTCTGCCCCCTCTCCACCCACTCTCTCTCTCTCTCTTTGTCCTTGCTTCTCTTCATGACCTTTTCATTTGACCTTTGACCTTTTCCTGGCCTCTGTGTCCATTTGAACTTTGTTTGTCTTTGTGATTCTTCCCACAGTTCCGTGTGCCACAGCCCCCCCACCCTCTCAACAAGGTGACGCCACACAACCAGCCAGCACAGCACTGGAGGAGAGACACACACATGGGAGACTCACAGCGTCTGCCATGGGTGAATGCTCACACACACACACACACACACACACACACACACACACACACAGAAGCACAGAGACACACACACACATACACACACACACACACACACAGAGACACACACACACACACACATATACAAAACAGAGAGAGAGAGATGGTTTATTATATTGTTATCCACACTCTGCTTAAACTGACACACAGCTGTATAATAATAATAATAATAACAGTGTTGAATCGTTTCACTGCTTCGATCAAATTCACCTAAAAACTGCTTCAGTGTTTCATTGCACTTCTCTCATTGAAAGAATCTACGAGTCTTGAATAGAGCAGGGCCAGCGGGTTATTAGAAGTTAACAACCAGAACTAGAGTGTCTCTGAGAGCTCAGACCTTCCTCCTGGCCTCGGTGTATGGTCCTCCATGACATGCATGTGGCACATCCAACTATCTCATGAAGTAGGTGCGTACTGACTATGACATAAAACTCTGAAAGCAAAAAAAAAAATCACGTTTTCATTTTTTCAACGACGTTGAAATGCCGAGCAAGTGGATTTTTTCTTTTCAGTGTGACTCGTTTATACTCTAATTTCTAATTTCTCACATATACATAGACAGTAAAAAAAAAATCCCTGAAGATTGTATGAGTGGGTGAGGCGTCGGGCCACCATGAAGATTTGGAGGGAAACTCCCAACGCTCACCCACTTCTGCACATTTTTACATAATTTGCTGACAGATAAGAAGTGTACTACTGGAGCCACTCACTGAGCACATAACACACACCTTCTATCAGACTGAAACATATGACTGTAGAGGACAGGGTTGATGCTAATTAAGCATTTATAGCGGACTGGTCCTTTATATGAATGTGTGTCTTTATAGTTTCCCTCTAAGGACACTTTAATGAATTGCATACCTGTCTTTGTCTTAGTCTTATCAATATTAAAAATCAATTTAAACTGTCAGGGCTCCAGAAGATTGATTACAAAAGCCAGTTTTTCACAGCCTGTCTGAGGTGACATGGGGGATCAAGTCGTACCAGAGAAAGATCTCTGCATTTCTTTTCTTTGTTTGCAGAATCTTAACTCTCACTCTTATTTTAGAATCTAATCTTAATTCATATAAATACATTTAGATGATTTCACACAGCAGTTAAAAACGTTTAAATTAAATTCACAATGCAGCGGTCTGGTTTCAGAGACTGGTGTGGATGTTCAACATTATTCTTGTCAAACTGACTTTTGTTCTTTTTCGTTATCGTATGAAACTGCCATGAACATGAACATGGACACGTGCAAAGTGTGAAATGTGAAAACGTGTGAAAAGACTTAATCCTGACTACATTAGTCTTTCTAGACGCTCCCAGTGCTCAGGGAACGAGCTATTGTACTGACGTGAATGTGAGAGAGCGAGAGAGAGAGAAAGTAATTTATGTGGAACTCAGAGAAATGATGGAGAGAGCAGAAGAGCGAGGGAGAGAGTGAGAGAGGCAGACAGACAGACAGCAGTGTAATTTATGCAGAGCTCCAAGCTCCAACAGGACGCTGTTTTTACCACTTAGACCATGAATCTGATGGTTAGTCAGGACCTGATAAACAAAGTGTTGGGGGTTTCATATTGGAGACATATTCCCCGAGCTAAAGGCAAAAAACAGCACATGTTGGGGTTTCATTTTTAAATGAGCTGATGGCTCTTTAAAAACACTTGATCATTAAATTCCTGATGGAAGGAGAAGACGAGAGAACTGTCTTGAAATGCTCCTTTAACTCCTGACCACAACCATATTATTATTTACAGTTCATCTTGTTCTTTAAGTGATCCTAAAAACACTCAATAAAATGTGATAGCAAAAACATTCTGAACGCTGAATGCTGAAAATACACCATCAAAATATGGAATAGTGGATGATTATAAAAGATATATATCTTGTGACGCAGATGGCCTAGCGGTTTGGTCATGCCCCATGTATGAAGCCAATCGTCCTTGAGGTGGGCAGCCCAGGTTCAAGTCAGACCTCCAACCCTTAAGGCTCTGACACACCAAGCAGACGGCAAAGAACTAGTGGCAATGAAGGCCGTCTGTGGTGTTGCCTCACGTCGCCGTTTGTCTTGGCCAAAAAGTTGCACTTGAACACACCACAAAGACTACAGCCGACGGCCAACCACCACGTACGTTCTTCAGTGAGAGGAAATAACGCTCCATGCCAGCAGGGGGCGGTAGTCCGTTGTTATGATACGAGAAGACCATTTTCACACCCCTCTCGCTCACCACTCGTATTATAGGTCGCCTACTAATGGAGAATAATGTCTGATGAAAAGTAGAAAATGGCGCTGCCGTTGTCAGCTCTTGGTCTTTTAGTGGAAAAAGAAAAGAAGAGGCAGGGGAGAAAAATAAGGAGAAACTGCACTAATGGGTGAAAGCATGGATACTACAGCAGCATGCTCAAGGGGCTTTACTGAACCTGAGAGCTGGAGAGAAATAAAACCTCCCAACAGCCAATCAGAGAGATTCCTCTCACTGACCGCTGATTCAACATGTCAAATCGTCCAAAATAAAAATAATAAAAACCAGGGCAACGACCGCTCACCGACGATCCAACTAGGACCGACGGCCGACGATCTCCTCGGTGTGTCAGGAACTTTAGTGGGAAGAGTTTAGGATGTTCCCATCACATTTTTGGCTTCTCTCTTTTCCTGCACATTTAAAATATTTTGGCATCAGCATTGGCTGTCAGCTGGACATTAAAGATTTCTTTCTTTCATGTCACGTCTGAACGGCGTCATTTTGAACAGCGTCACCTACCGAGAAGAAGACCTTTAGTCAGCTATTATTAAAGGTTATTGGCTTCTTAAGTTCTAACAGATTGAAAGAATGTCATTATTTGTCTTTGGTTTATGTGTGCTTTATTTTGTTTATTATTTACAATGTTGTATTTGCTTATAAGCGTCACGTTTGGGACCCAGAAGAGTGAAGTAGGTCAGGACTGAGGAGACAACGTTACAAAGAATGAGATATTCTGCATCCAAAGCCTCCTCAGTTTATAAAAGTCTGTTGTCTCCTTACCTTGATGGTAAGATATTTCAACTCTATATGGCACGTCTGCAGTTTGTAAAAGCACTTTGGCACAAATTAAAAAAACTTAGCTCTACCTGCAGCAGACGACAACGTAAAAGCTGCAGAGCTTCATGAGTCTGTCACATGTCTCTCTCGGTGTCTACTATAGATCTCTTTAAATATCCAACTTTAAGTCAAATGACTATTCAGAGAGGCTGCAAAAGCTAAAATGCTATCATGTTGCATTAAGAAGTGTACGATCAAGTGTTGGAGCTTTACTTGAGTAGGGATATTATTTATGACTCTAAACCAAATGTATATATATTATTTAATTTAAATGATCAATATACACACACTTATTTATGTAAATACTGTAATTGACATCTTAATTGACCCATCTGTCACATAACTGCATTTGACTTATTATCATGTTACTTCAGCATCTTTTGCACTATTCACCACTGCACTGTTTCATATTTAGTCATGTAAATATTAGTCTTTTCTTATTATGTTTATTGTTGATATTTAATGTTGTACCTGTACATAAGAGAGCACAGTTCACTGAAGTTAAATTCCTTGTGTGTGTAAACATACCTGGACAATAAATCTCAATCTGATTATGATTCTGATTAAAGTCGGGATATAAATATAAACCTGTTTTTGGAACGCAAATGCTGAATGGAAGAAGTTAACTGAGGTAATATCGAGTTCTTGGTGTTTTGACTCAACGAGGGAACAATGTGCAGTTAGTTAAGTCAGGTGTCCCTGCATTAACTAAAGTTATCTTAATCTGGATTAGATCCTTTTGAATGTGTGTGTGAATGTTTGTATTAGGTATTGGGCGTCTGTGGATCAGTTAGAGTCGCCACCGTTGGGGGTTCGATCCCCAGCTCCAGCAGCAACATGTGCAGACCACAAGTTGCTCCCACTGCTTCATTGGTTGTGTATGAATAGGATTAGTTACTTCTGATGGTCTTCCTACATAGCAGCCTCTACCATCAGTGTGTGAATGTGTAGGTGTGACCTGCTTTGAGTAGTCAGAACACTAGAAAATAAATAAACAAGCTCATATATATTTACCATTTATTTTATCATTTCAAATATTTTATTTTAAATCATTGAAACTGTTTACGGTCTTGCTGTACCACGTTGGCTGTTTATTACAAATCAATTGTTGACTCCACAACTCATCGCTTCTCTCTCTCCTCAGTCAGCTAACTCATCACTTTAACACAGCGAGCCGGGTGTGAGCCTGATCAGAAAAGAGTGAGGGGAGAATGAAAAGAGAAATCAAGGATGAGATTAAAAAGAGCGAGAGAACAAAATAGAGGTTGAAGGAGAAGGATGGCGAGAGATGAAGAGCAAAAGAGTAAGAGAGGGAGAGACTGGTGTGGCTAGCCAAGCAGAAAAGGCTGTCAGTCTCTATAAAAGATCTCCTCTGTCAGATTAGTATGAGAAGGCTTCTCTCTCTCTCTCTCTCTCTCTCTCTCTCTCTCTCTCTCTCTCACTCTTCTCTTGCATGATTCTCTCACTCCATTTCCCTCTTCATGTCTCCGTTTGCATTTGTCTTTGAGATTACTGTGATTCTTCATCATATATGGAGCTGCTGGTTTTTATGTTTAGCATGTCACATTAGCGTTGATATGTATTTACAAACGATGATCCGCCTTTGTGTAGTCTCTCAGGCAGAAGGGGGCTTGTTCTGATAAAGTGCAGAGTTGTTGAGTGCTCAAAAAGGCTTTTAATGAAGAATAGGATTGTCATAATAAGTGATAATTAGTCCATGATAGAAGCTCTGCCTGAGGAAGAATGATGACATGACACAATAACAGAGCTGGAGTTCAGAGTGGATCAAGCGCTCTGCACTAATGGTGATGGGCAGGTTTTCTGTCTCTTTTATCTTTTATCTCTGACAGTAACAGTTTACGACACGTTGCTCTCTTATAGCCCCCCATGTATTTCTACACACAGTCGTGGAATTCAAACTGCGAGGCCTGGACTATTTCAGCCTGAAATAAAAATTATAATAATAATAAAAAAATAACTGAAAAACTTTAACCTCCACCATAACTCATTATTTATTAAAACTGCAATATAATAATAATAATAATAATAATATGTCTCATGATAACAAAGTGCAATATTGAAACAAACAGTGCAATAATCTTGAAAATGTGTGTATATATTCCATCTGACTCTTATTAGTGTAAATATTTCTTGTACCTATTATTGATATCTTGCTTACATTCCTATTCTATTTGATTAATGTTTATATTACTATATTTCTACTGCTATATTGTATATTTAGGAGCAACTGTAACAATCGAATTTCCCTTTGGGATTAATAAAGTATTTCTGATTCTGATTATAATTTTAAAATGTCTCTCTCTCTCTGTCTCCCTATAGTCGTACTCAGTCGGTGGTTTGGGTGATGAGGACTTCAACATCCCACCCATCACTCCCCCGACCCTGCCAGACCACATGCTGCCCCCACATCTCCCCCATGGTTCCCCCTCTGGACCTTACCATCCTCTGGACCCTCCCTCCAGCTCTGGTCCACACCACCCCTACCAGCTGCAGGGCATGGATCACCCTGGCATGCCTGGTGGCCAAGATAGATCCATGTTAAACCAAGATGGTGGCTCATTTGGTCCGAGTGGAGGTCCAATGACCAGTACTCTGTCTGTGGTAAGTGCTTAAACATATATTTAAAGAGAATCTGGATTAATGGAAAGTGGGATCTCTACTGAACACAAAGAAAGGGGTAAAAAGCTCCCAAAAAAATACAAATGTGTATCTAAATTGAACAGGAGGCGATCTCCAGTGCTCTACAGTTTACGTTAATATGAAGAAGAAAGTATACTGAAAGAGTGAAAGAAGCTACAATAATACTGGGACATCTGTGATGACTAAAAGGAGACAATATGAGGCGGTATCAGCTCATATGAAGCATGCCTTCATGGATTCACCCAGTGTTTAGTGTGTTTTTACCAGGCTGCCATATTTCATGTATTTGATTCCTGGAAACTTGACAAACACTCAGGTTTATACCAGGTGATCGATGACTCATCACTGTGACCTGCATGAGAGGGTCGGTCGGCCTCCTCTTGAAGAGAGGCGCAACAAACATTGTTTTTTATATATCTTTAAGGCTCTTGTTGGAAAACTTCCACCTTACATAACAGACCTGTTGGAGTGGAATACGGGCGCCTACATGACGCGTTCTTCTGATTGGCTCGTTCTTAAAGTCTCTCTCGAACTCAGACTTTACTGAACTTGGTAAATCTGCATTTTCTTTTGATACATCAAACTCGTATTTCGCCCTCCAGCAAACTCTAAGGATCAGAGTTCTTCCCTCTCTTCCAGAGTTCAGGAATTTGATTTCCAACCACTTTGTTTCAAATTGTTTTTAATGATCTCAGTGGTTTTTGTCACAGATTCTGAGTGTTTGAATTTCAGTTCAACAGCTCGATCATCCGAGGTCAAATATCAGCAGGAGGGTCAAATTATGCTGCTGTATTTAAAAAAAATTACATATCAGTATGTGCAGCAATATTTGCTAAAATATGGACAGGAGAGCACAAGACATAGTCCATGTTGTTGTAGAGGTGATTACAGACTTTTAGATTCACTGTGTGAAACATGATATTACCGGGAGCAGCGTTATTTGAATCAGAGCAGCTGGTCGATATGACATTTTCTTCACGTGTTCAGTTTCTATTTCACAGTAAAGTGAAAATCGGGCTTTTAGACGTGACATTCAGACGAGGCTGTGTGTCACACGGTGAAGATATGAAAGCTTCACCTCAGACTAGTAGTGACTCTGACTGAGTATTCAGTGGGATGACAGAGGTTTATATATGTAATACTGATTTCTCGTCTAATAAGGAATGAAAGTGTCACCTCCCACTCTCTCTCTGTCTCTTGTTTCCATCTCCATATTCAATCCACCTCATATGATATTACTTGTCAGTTTGAAACCTCACCAGAAGCTCTCAGCTTTAAGTGTTGTGGATACAAAAAAAAAAAAAACAGACCGTTCTTTTAAATAAATAACTTTAAATGACGTTGTGATTCTTCTCACCTTTTTCTTTTCTTTCTGAAACAGACTAACCTTTGTGTTCTCTCTGTAACACTGGACACAATTATTTCAGGGCCAGAAGGATCTTATTTTCCATCTCTGTCTTCTCAGCCCAACCTTTTCTTCTCCGTCTCTCTACCTCGCTTTTATATCCTCATACTAACATTCATTTACTGCCAGCCCATGAATGATGGTTGCCTGGCAACCGTGCCTGGCTCAGCCTAATCGGGGCGGGGGGCTATAAAGATTCGAGTCAGTGTGTGTGTGTGTGTGTGTATTATTCCTAGAGGAGACAAGACTATTCAGTTGCCATTAGCATCGAGATCTTGTCTGCTCTTTTTTTCAGTTTGGCAGACGGTTTGATTGAATGATTATTTCCGTTGTGTGCTGATGAAATGTGAGGAGTCATTTCATAAGTTGTTGTGTTTTGCCGTTGGTAAGTGATACCATGTCGGGATTACTTTCAAACAGTAGACTTTGAGTTTAAAAAAAAGAAAAAAAAAGAAGAAGTGAGCTGTCTGAGTGAGAGTCGGTGATGATGAAGTGATAGAGATCAGAGGCCGTTAATCAACAGACTGTACGCAGACTTTAATAAACCTCTCATGCAAACATGAAATCCTTTCATTACCTTTGTCTACAGCACGGCTAAACAAACACATTTTCATGTGGATTTAAATGAATTATGTGTCAATAGAAAAAGTACCTTGATATTTACAATAATATATTTAATTATAAAAAAAAGTGAGTAATTAAATGAAGAGATATTTGACTGTGTAAGGATAAAAATATAAATGTTAAAACAACATGGAACAAGACTTGATGTGTCCGACCATCCCCGACATTGAGGGTGGGGGGGTGGGGGGGTAACACAGTTCAACTATCTATCAGATGAGTCAAACACGAACACACCTCACCTTAATTAGAGCTCCTGTGATTTATTCTGTCTAGTTTTAAGTCTAAAAAACGTCATGAATAAATCAAGTCTACCATGACTTTAAGAACTTATCAATCATTCAAATACAAAATGATCAAATATTTAACATCTCAGGGTTTTAAATCTGAACATTTTCAGCTTTTATCAAAGGTTCCCCTCCTGATACTCTCCAAGGCCATTGGCAGAAATATCATAATATATGACCCACTGAAACATAAAAGATCAATTCTGATATTTGTGATTATTTACTAGATTTGTGTTCTTTTGACCGCTGACAGTAAACTTAACACCCAAACAACAGCGTGATTACCTCCTTTTATTTAAATGTCCGGCGCTGAATCTTTCTTAGTGGCACTTTTTCTTTGTTGGTTTATGTTTTTGTTATCCTGAGCTGGTCAGTTTGTTTTTTAACAGCATCATTAAATCATTTAACTAAAACTGATTTTTAAAACAGTTATGTAGAAAGTCAAATGTTTTCTTCTTTTAATCAATGTTCATTTGAAGTTAAGTACGCTACTTCAAATATATTATTTTCAAATGAGCAAGCAGTCAAATCACTCTGACAAAGGTCAAATGTTTATTGGGTGGATTATGATGGAATGATATTTTTTGACTAATATGACCTTCATTGACATCCCGACCCAACCAGTGCCAAACCACAGCTAATGTTTTTGTTGTGTCTCCATCACACTCGTACGTCAGGGTAATAACCTCTTCCTTCGTTCTACAAATGTCACTCGGTGTTCCATCTGAATACCGCAGCATCGCTGCTGCCGGTAACCAAGTTTTGGTGACATCTTCCCAATAGGGGAGCAGAACACCAGACCACATCCGCTTTAATTTGATGCTTACTGAGTGGAAACTCAAAGAACACATCATCAACCGACTCTCGGCTTCATGTTCGTTAGAGCGGGTGTCAAAGTTCCTGTGCAAAGGGTGCATAAGTCTTGTTTTCCTGAGAAATGGTCTGAGTGTTAATGAAGACTGACTCACTATGAGACTACTGGCATTTTTACTCGTGCATTTGAAGCTGAGGGGGGGTTACAAGGGGGCTCACCAAAAGTGACGATCACTAACCAAACAATGAAATAGCAGATGATGTGTTTCATTACTATTTTATCTTTGACAGGCTCTAATGTTTAAATCGGCTTTAAAACATTTTAAATAATTAAGATATTATATTTACTTGACTTTCAGGGGTCAGTAAGAGACGGGCCTTTAATTATTGTCAAACCAAACTCTTGGAGGGGGGGCCACGCCCATAGGTGCCATCATAGTGCCTCAACAAAAATCTTCAACATCAAAGATGGGAAAGAGTAGAACATTGTATTAGAAAAAATAGGAAATTAATAACCCATCACTAAATTGGTGTTTTTTTGTAAGCCAGTCCATCTATGCCAACCTGCTGCACTGTGGAGGAGGGGGTAATGAATCTCTGAAGAGTCCTGAGCTGGTTTCAGGTTGATTGAAGATTCATTGTGTCGTGTGAAACATTCAGTTTAACAGACAGCTATGAACTAAAAAAAAAAAACATTCAGGACACAAGACAGACAAATGTGCTCAGGGTTGTCTGGTCATTTTTATATCCAGCATTACATCAGCCGTCTGACAAATTATTGGGTGTCCGGATGCACAAGAGGATAAACCTGTGGCCACGATGTCTTCTCCCTCAAATGAGATAAAGCTCCACTTCTCTGGAGGGTAGCAGTGGCAGTTAAACATCTTTTATTGACGTATTTACGCACGAGCCGCAGTTGATGTTTTAAATGAGTTCTGATCCCATCTTCTGTCTTGACCTGTTTTGCCTGTTGCCATGGTTACTATCAGACTTCATTTACAAGTGAACTGGACAGTTGAACAGTGTACAAACGCTGCGACGCAAAGGCAGACTCTGTTACAGAAGATGTTCTGTAGCTCTGTATCAGCACACCTTCAGAACCGTCCATTAAGGAGTCTGAGATTTAATTTAACGGGAGCAAAGCAAGAGTCGTCTTTGTGACGCCTGAAGCAGTTGTTTATATTAACATAATATCATTGTATTTGGTAGCTGATCTGGGAGAACAAGTTCACTAACAGCTGATTGTACACATGATATTTTATTTGTGAGACATGTTAAGAAGAACCTGATACTTAAAATGTGTAAATGTGACTGTTAAACTAACAGCTTCAATTGCTAAAGACCTCATCAGTTTTTGTTTACATTTCCTCCATTTTACCTCTGTTTTATCTCCACTAAATCGTACTTGAAGGTCACATATTCTCCTCCTCTTCAACCAGTTTAAATAAGTCTCAGAGCTCCTCAAAACATGTGTGTGAAGTTTCTTGTTCTAAATCCACTCTGATCTTGTATTTGATCATGTCTATAAACCCCTCTATTTCAGCCCTGCTCAGAACAGGCTGTTTCTGTGTCTGTACCTTTAAATATGTAAATGAGCTGTGTTTGACCACGCCCCCTCTCTGGAAGGGCTTGGGTGTCTCGGTCTTTCTGGCTCCATGTCCTATTGTTTACGGTGAGAAGGCAGACTCAGAGGGCAGAACAAACACCTAGCTGTGGGAGTGTCACCCACCTGGGGGAGGGGCTACTGCCCTTTGTGATGTCATGAAGGGAAAATCTCCAAACAGCCTGTTTGAGCACACATTTTCTGTGGAGCAGGCAAAAGACAGAGAGGATGGACTTTACTCATCATTGGGGTGTTAGGATGTGACCTTTAAAATCTGTTTCTTAAATAATTACGGCAAATTGAAATGAAAAATGTGTAATGTTGATACTCAATCTCTTTCTCCACTTTGGTATTTATAAGTTACTAGTGACACACAATTATGAAAAAACATGCACTGATAAAAAAACCAAAACCTTGTATGTTTGACTTATTTTTTTTGGATCGAATTGTTCAGAATGAATGCCACCAAAAGCTTTGACTCAATAGACTGTTAGCACATATGGCCTTTTTAATAATGAGGGAGTTGCTACACTTATTTAAAAAGGTCCAGTTGCACACTGGAATATTGTGAAAATGTGATTTTTTACCATTTACTAACAGTCATCAACATTTTCTGTCTTGCACAGATGCAGCAGATGGTGAACTCTGACTCTCGGTTTACCAGCAGCCAGCAGCCAATCGAAGCAGCACTTGGACCCAGGAGCCAATCAGGCATGAGCCAGCAAAGTCAGTTGTCCACCATCAACCAATCGCAGCTGGGGCATGGAAGGAACTATATTGCCCACAATTCCCCTTCACCTCCTGGAAGTAAATCTGCTACACCATCTCCCTCCAGCTCAGCACACGAGGACGACAATGATGACGGACTCAGGGTATGTGTGTGTGTGTGTGTGTGTGTGTGTGTGTACTGGAGAGTTGTTGTTATGTTAATGTTATGTGTCATAATAGGCCCATTCTTTCTGCATATTGATAAGATGGAAATCAGCTCCCTCGCTCTGATACAAGTACTCTGACTGCTCATATTCTGGGAAAATGAAACCATTACTGTACTGAGGAATTTTATGAATCATATTTTTTATCTGAATTGCTTATGAAGGGAGGAATAAGTTGTAGATAGGCAGGATTATAAGTAGATGCACATGTGGAAGCTTTCTTCAGGAAGGATCAGCGAAAGAAAACAGAGAAACTTCATGTATACATCGGTTGAGTGAAATAACACTTAGTGATATCTATACTGATAAATGAGTTATACAAACCACTACTACACACTGCTAAGACTTAATGACCAAGAGCGTGATTTACTACCACACTTAAGAGGAGAAAAAATAAACAATGACACACTGATATGATATTTTAAGTTAATCAAACTGGACAGGGAAGTAAATAAACCACAGATGTAGGAGAATAGGGACATTGTGTTTTATAATATAAAGTGGATAAATCGTCTCTGCTCGTCCACATTGTGGGAGAGTAACTGTGTGTGTGTGTGTGTGTGTGTTAGCGTGTAAAAAGTCCAGTTAGCAACGTTAGCACCAGCGCTAGTTTGGTTACGTCTGCCATCACATGTAAACGAAAAAGTGCCAAGTATCAGTATTTTATTACATTTCATCAGCTTGTCAATAAAAACATATTTTCTGCCAAATTACTCGAGTTATGGTCCAGAAGCACACTTCATATTTCCCCCTCCACACGTCTCATTTCAACCTTTTCTTTTCTTCTCTCAGCTGGGCAGTGTAGCAGAGAAGAGACCAGCGTCTGTAGACATCACTAAGAAAGCCAAAACACCAAAGAAGAAGAAGCGAAAGGACCCTAACGAGCCAGTGAAGCCGGTGTCTGCCTACGCCTTATTCTTCAGGGACACCCAGGCCAACATCAAGGCCCAGAACCCAAACGCCACCTTTGGCGAGGTGTCAAAGATCGTGGCCTCCATGTGGGATGGACTGGGAGAGGAACAGAAACAGGTACGTCCTCCATCTTTATTTCAGCATGTCTCCTGCTATCCCATAATAACACACTGTAGTTAAAATAACATATTCAGTGTAGAGGTAGATATCATTCATTGTAGGACGCTTCTTGTGATGCTGTAGGGTCCCACTCTAATGTGCAAATCAAAAGATCAGTCCCATTGTTTTGACCGACCTGTCATGGTCAAATATAAACGTTTAAGTGTACACAAACGTTCCGACAAGTTCCGGTTCCGGGTCGCTGCTCATGCGGAAGACCGGCCGGAAGTGGCTCACAGATTTGAATTGCCCCCCGGGGACAAATAACGTTTTTTTTAATTGAATTGAATTGAAAAGTTTGCGGGGCAGCTGTGGCTCAGTGGGAGAGTTGGTCATCTCTTAACCGGACGGTTGGGAATTTGTTCCCCCGCTCCTGCAGCCTGATGTTTCCTTTGGCAAGACACCCAGTGTGTGAATGTGTATGAATTTACTCAGCAACCTCTACCATCAGTGTGTGAATGTGTATGAATTTACTCAGCAACCTCTACCATCAGTGTGTGAATGTGTATGAATTTACTCAGCAGCCTCTACCATCAGTGTGTGAATGTGTATGAATTTACTCAGCAGCCTCTACCATCAGTGTGTGAATGTGTATGAATTTACTCAGCAGCCTCTACCATCAGTGTGTGAATGTGTATGAATTTACTCAGCAGCCTCTACCATCAGTGTGTGAATGTGTATGAATTTACTCAGCAGCCTCTACCATCAGTGTGTGAATGTGTAGGTGTGACCTGCGGTGTAAAAACACTTGGAGTAGTCAGAAGAGTAATTTACTTATTTACAATAAACTACTTCTACTCATTACAAAATCACACTCAAATAACAAAAACAAATCCACAGTTGGATAATGGAGATCCACAAAGGTAGACAAATAAAAAGTGGATTCACTTTACCCTGTTTGACAATACAAAACGTACACAGCGTGGACATTTGCAGATCTTTTTCATATTTCCAAATGTATGTTTTTTTTTTCATAGACATTTTAGATTTATAGAATGAAAAGTTACACACAAAAATGCAAAGAGCTAGATTTATCTCTGAAAAAAGATTTAGTGGGAAATGTATGTTCACCACATCAAAAAGTGTGTTAACTTTGTGGACACCCTGAGTTTGATCTTTCTGGTCAAAATGCAATATTCATGCAATGATAATTATAAAAATAAAAAAAAAAGCACAATCAATACTGTTATTATATTTCTATCTTCCTCAGCTCTGCTTCATTACAAGTACAAAGAAGGATGTGATGGCATGCTAAAAATAAGCTAAACATGATAAACATTATATCTGCATTGAAGCCTTATCATTAAGAGACTATGAGCATGCTGATTTAACTTTTAGCCCAGAGCCTCCACTGCTGCATCACAGAGGAGCCAGCATGGCTCTGGACTCTTGGCCGTGTTTCTTTTTCGCAGATGAATCAAACAGAAAGCCCAGGAGAGAGACTTCACGTGTCTATCCTGTTCAATAAAACCAAGAATGATGATTGTGAGGGAAAAGTGAATCTTCAGCATGTGTGACAGGAATCATCAGCTGAGCAGAGAGAAATCAGCTCAAACAATACCACCGAGACCAACCATCATTTCTGAGTTTGCAAAATTGTTCCAATTGGCATGTCAAGCTCATTTTTTAGACTCGGAGAAGAGTTGTGGTGGCTCCCTCAGGAAGTCGTGATTGTGGTTAAGTGTTTAAGATGTCAGCTGAGGGAAATGTTGTGATTGAAGACAGAGTGTTTGTTCATGTTTGTAAACTGTCATAAATGTTTGTTTAGTCGTTAGAAGTAAAATGTTTTTGTGTTTTCAGTTGTACAAGAAGAGGACAGAGACGGCTAAGAAGGAGTACCTGAAGCAACTGGCTGCATACAGAGCCAGCCTGGTTTCACAGGTACTACACACACACACACACACACACACACACACACACACACGTTATTGGCATTGAGATGATGCTAAAAGTTGTAAATGTGTCACTTTAACGCCTGCAAACTGATTTTCTGTTGTTGCACTTTGTTTTGCAGAGCTACAATGACCCCTCTGAAATGAAGCCGTCCCACTCTCCCTCCACATCTTCCTCTTCTACCTCAATGTTCACACCCAAACCTTCAGTCTACCCCGGCCACCCGAGCCACCACCCTTCCTCCAGTCCACTCGCCCATTCCCACCCTCACCCTCACTCTCTCCCTCCCCATCAGCACCCGGGCATGTACATGTCTTACCCTCACCCGTCTCACCCTTCCCACGCCTCCAGCCCCGGCCCCCACCTGCCCCCGCCCCACACTCAGATCCACCCTCAGCTCCAGGCTCTGTCCTCCAGGGGGATGGTTCCACGGCCCAGCGTCCCCCACCAGGGAGCTCTGTCCCTGGGCAACATGGCGGCGGCGTCCAGCCCTCCTCTCCAAGTCAGCCCTCCTCTCCACAGCCAGGCGCACCTGGGGGGGCTGCACAGTCCACACCATCAGCACCAGCAGCTATCTGGACACTCACTGGGGATGACACATTCACCTGCTATCTCCCAGGTGAGTCATACATTCAATCTACAACTAGTTACTTAAAACTTTGGTTGAATGACTTTCCAACCAGGCACAAGCACTCTTGGTGATAAGAGATGATGCTCCCCTCTGTTTCCTGATCGATCGCAACTCAAACGTATTTCTAAAATATTTTATGTATCTAAACTCTCATGTTGGTGTTTGTCCTGAACGAGTACCAAACAGTGTTTTGATTGAGACACAGTTTGTTTCAATATTTTTTTCTGAATTCTTTATCTCATTTTGTCTGTCCCTGACTAACTTTTTTAAAAATGTAACACAGTCCATCAATCAGTCCATCAACCAACCCCTCATGTACACTGTCAGGAGTTATTTTGACTGTAGCTCTATCAGGCCAGGAGGATGTGGAAGACAAGGAGCTGACGTATAAATGTTAAATATTTTATACAGAGAGTGATTTCTAAAATGGTTTAAAATTGGGGGATCTTACTTCCCATTTCATCCCCCTTTTTATTGTTCATGTTTAAATCCCACACTCCTATAATCCCCATTTCTCTGCCCAATTTTGCATATAGTTAGGCTAAAAAGTAAAAAAAAAAAAAAAAAAAGGAGAGGACACAGTGACAGAGCTGTAAACTTTTTTTTGCTGAGTGAAGAGTGAGAAATGATGGGGGAAGGGAGAAAGGGGGGGAGAGAGAGACAAAAGAGGCAGATGGGGTCTTTGTGAAGGAGTGAAGGAGAAGAATTTGCTCAACAATGGATGAATAGGTGAGGTAGAGGAGGAGAGGGGGTGGAGAGGGGGGAGAACCCAACCACCTGCTGTCCTCCTCTTTCTCCTCTTTCACTCACAACACTCAGATTAACTTCCCTTTCAGCTTCTCCCTCTCTCTCTCCCTCTCTCTCCCTCTCTCTCCCTCTCTCTCTCTCTCTCGCTCTCTCTCTCTCTCTCTCCCTCTCCCTCACACACACACTCACTCACACAAAAAATCACACTCCTCACATTGCACCCACTCGTTTACCCCTCTTTTGAATTTGTCTCTGCTCCATCAAGTATATTTTGGTTAGACGCTCACCTCCTACTCCCTCTCCTCCTACTCTTGTTCCCTTACTTCCTCATCTCCTCTAAACTTTACATCTCCTCCTCGCTCGTCCTCACCTCCTTCTCCTCCTTGACAGATGATAAAATCAGCAAGACATTTGAAACATAAATCACTGGTGATGCTGTGACATATCTGATTTTTAAAAGAATCTGTCACTAGTTAAACTAAGAAGTTCTTCTCTCTTAAAGCTGGAGCTGCTACAAGTCATTTAATCGACAACAGGAACAGATAGAAAACAGGTGATGCACATGGTGCGGAGATTGATAAAAAGGACCTTGATAAGGAAGTGATTAACATCAGTGTCTCTATTAAAAAGCATAAATAAAATGTATTCAACATTGAGCAAAATAAAAAACCTCATTGTGATACATTTGAAAGGATTTTTTTTTACAGCAGTAGTTGTTGTGTCTTGACTATGGCAAATATATATATATACTGAAAAACTCAAAAGCAGCAATTTGGTATTAAAGTCTTTATATGTGATTTTTTGATCCAGCAGATGTCGCCCTTGAGCACCAGCATGAAACCAAAACAACTCGTGCTGCATTGTTGTGTTAGCATGCTAATGCTAGTGATCTTTATTTTGCTTGTATCTTCACACTGCATGTAAATTTACCTGAAATGAGCGTGATCTAGAAACACAGTTAAGCAGTGAGTACAGTATGTTATTCTTCTTTTCTCTAGTCCCACAATTAAACAACTTTTATACGCGAGGGGAGGAGTCAGCCGGCCGTCCCGTCCATGTAAACACGCTGTAGATATGACACGGACAACATCACAGACAGCGGGACTCATTGTAGACAGTCATGACTCACAGAGTTATTTTCAGAGGATAAACTTGATTTATATTATATTTAAATGTGAAAAATCACAGATTAAGCCTTTAATGGTATACTATGCGTCTTTTAGGGTACATGTCACACTTCAGCACTGGTCTCTGGGACCAAAACAAAACTTTTCTTTGGCCATTTGTCAGAGTGCGATTCCGCAACAGCGCCACAACGAAGCTCCGCCGTCAGTGTTGCGGAAGCAAGAATTGTAGAGAAACAGCGGAGGCCTTCACATACACACACATTCAGACATGCACACAGACACGGCGCTGTTGTCTCTCTTGTGATGACTCTGTGGTAGAGTTTGTCCTATTTCAACTGGAGGGTTGGGGGTTCGACACCCAGCTCCTGCAGCTACATGTCCGATGTGTCCTTGGGCAAGACACTGAACCCTGAGTTGCTCCCTCTGCTTCGTACGTGTATGAATGGGATTAGTTACTTTGTTATTAAAGCGCTTTACAAGCTCAAGTCGATTTAACATTTTACATAATGTTGAATTTCAGAATGACTCATTTTCTTTCGCTCACTTTTTCAGGGCTACCACCAGTCTGACTATCAGCCAATGGGTGGAGGTATGCTAAATGGTGGAGCAGTGATGTCATCATCAGTGGACTACCACCAGATGGGTCGACACACACCAAACCACCACCCCTCTCTGGACTGGAGCACTGATTACCATGGCAACGGGTATGTATTACTGTCCAGCTGTTCATTTTAATCTAAGAAGAGCGCTGACCTACTTCTCTTACCCAGAACTCACACATACGCACTACGCTGTGCCACTCTAGTCTATCATTGTGTTCACACAGCGGGCTCTGCGGTCCGTCTCCGGAGTGTGCCACCAACGCCACTATACGCTCTGCTCAGTTTCCAATACGCTGTCAGTCTATTTTAGACGCTGCAGGCACAGAATATGACAGCCCGGACAGGAAGTCTGACAAGGAAACGAACAGAGCATCCTGTCAATTTCAAAATAAAACACAATATACGGACTCACGATCGTATTTTTCATCACTTTATCAACATTACGTCAAAACAGGCACCGAACAAACAACAAATCATCTTCAGAAAGACAAAGCAACATGTTGTTTGCACGTTTTTCTCTTTATTCCCGCGGGATCTTGTAGTTCTCATGTGATGTGTGTACAGCTGATCATGGGTGCGCTCTGCTGCGATCACATTCCAGAAACGGCTCCAGTGTGAATGGGCGCGCCATCCGACGGAGCAAAACCGTGGCGCTGACGGACCGTTTACACGAGTATAGTGAGCAGGTTGTTTTAGTGGAGTGGAACCCCGACAGGGTGAGCAGGGCCCAGACATGAAGGGGAAGGGTTTTGTCTTACCCTCAGGGGGTCCTCCACTATAGAGTATCCCTCACTTATTACACAGCTACTTACCTAATCCAGATATAGCAAACTGTTGCTATGCTTAATTGGCCAATCAGAATCAAATATTTAACATAGCTGTTTAAAGGCTTTATATGTGATTTGTCACACTTAAATGTAAGTCCTATCTTCAGTTTGTTTACATCGTCGGGACGGCGGCTGACTCCTCCCCTCGTGTATAAAAGTTGTTTAATTGAGGGACTAGAGAAAAGAAGAATAACATACTGTACTCACTGCTTAACTGTGTTTCTAGATCACGCTCATTTCAGGTAAATTTACATGCAGTGTGAAGATACGAGCATAATAAAGATCGCTAGCATTAGCATGCTAACACAACAATGCAGCATGAGTTGTTTTGGTTTCATGCTGGTGCTCAAGGGCGACATCTGCTGGATCAAAAAATCACATATAAAGACTTTAAGAAATGTTAATTTCTAAAACCTTCAATTGGAAGATGTCTCATCCTGACGTTCTGCTGTTATCCTGGATGTATGAAACAATGAGACATCTAGTGGACTCGATCCTGTGGACTAACTCTCTCCTTTTCCTGCAGAGGTCTTCAGAGAGACAAACATCTGTATCTGAGCTAATCTCAAAACAAAGTGACACCAAACTACAACCATGCCCTTCTACTGCCACACCAAGGAAACCTCTAATCTCATCTCCACATGAAGCCCAGACCAGCCTCCTGCAACCTGATCCCACAGAGGACTGAGTGGACTCATCAAAACCACTTAAGCGTGCACTTAGGTGCTTAGCACTTCATACTTAAGGCCAAACAGTAGAAAAATCAGCTCATTACCAGTCCGTCTCTAAAGGGACAACTGTGATCAGAACATGAGGAAGTACTTATGTTCAGATCCCTACATCCTCACGGCTGGTCTGATGACCGGTATTACTTATTTATAGTCTTAAGTGCTATGATTCAAATTGAAAATGTGTGTGTACAAGGAGAGGCGGGGCGGGTCCTGTGCTGTGAACCATGATTATAGGTGTTTATGATCAGAAAATATATTCTAGTCTAGTTTTCTGTCTGCCCTTAAAGTTTACACCTAGCTCCTGAAAATGTAAAGATGGTGTTCAGCGTCAGTCCCAAAAGGCTCCGCAGAGCAAGTGTAAATCCTGTAACATAAATGTTTGAGCTGTCTATTAAAGCCAATTGATTTTGAACCTCCTAGTCGCTGTGTACAGCCGTAGTGAAGAGAACTCACAGCTCATGAACAGACGGTTTGTAACCAAATACTACCAATCGTGTTTCTCACTGGCGTCGATGCCGTGTAGACAGGGTCCGAAATGAACACCCGCCAAGCGCCAAATGCGGGTAGATTTTCTGTTTGGTGAGTACATTTCACTACTGCCTACAAATAATACATTTAAAAAAATAATAAAGGCCAGCAAACATATGTTTTTTTTACAATTTCTCAATTTCCTGATCTGATGAACTGATCGAATCTGTGACTTAAATCTGTTATTGATTAAACAGGACATAATGCATTCTCAATTAAATGCACTGTAACAGATGTGTATGGGACAAAAAAATACATTTTTTTATTTTGGCCGTTAAAAAAATATGTTTGGCCGGTGAATTTTTTCATCTACCTGCCACCTTGGCCGGTGAGTCAAAAAGTTAATTTCGGACCCTGCGTGCGACTCGCTGTCAGTAGAGACAGAAGTCATATTTGTGATTCTGATCAGGAAATAAAAGAATTCACACTGCTTTATTGAGCTGAAGACAAACAGGAGAAAGAGGTGGAGCAGCACCTGAAGCTGTTTGTTTGTTAACCCAGCGCTGACCGTGAATAATCGTGTACGATTAAAGAGCTGTCCTCGTTCTCAGATCTGCCTGGTAGGAATCCGATGTATTTTAGTCCTTGAAATTATGAAATGTCAAACAATTCTTTGTTGGAAAAAAAAAAAAAGAAACAAAAATACTTCTTTGTAAGATGACAGCCTGCTCCTCCTGGCATATGTCTGCTGATGATATTGATTCTGATCCAGACTACGTGAGTGTGTGTGAGAGTGTGTGAAGTGTTAATGAGAAGAGAGAGAGTGTTTTGATTGGTCTGCATGGTCTCTTTTGTCATCTCTTTTTCTCTGTGTACAGAGGCTATTTAAACAAAAAAAAAACTATAACTGTTGCTGGGTGGGCTGTTTTTAATGTTGTTCTTTTACTCAAATCAAGTTTTGTTTTTAGTGTTAATTATGATGAAGATAATGAGAGACGTCTCTCTCTCGCCCTGTATCTCTTTGTATTATTGTGTTTTTTGGCAGATGAAAGGACTCTGGGCAACAACAACCATGAAGATTTTCTTATTTTTAGATTCTAATAATGTGTTTGAGAATAAAGTCAGGGCTGCATTGATGTGCAGCCATTACTCCCAAACCTGCCTCTTTCATGCTGTTTATTTCTGAACGCTTTGTGACAGTCGCTTTAATTACCTGCACATAATAATGTACACCTTTAGCTCCGCTGCGACACAGCACACTTTGTTTTTGTGTCCCGCTGGCCTCAAGGTAGCAAAGCTATAAAAAACAAAAAGTCTTTGAAGTCTTAAAAATATGTATTTTTAACCTCTGTATGTTAGCTCGGATCAGGTCCTGTCAAGAAGTTTTAAATACACTTTTTATTGTAGTTTTTAATAAAACTTCTACATCGTGTGCTCCACAGAGCAAAACCACTTTGTTCAAGCCTGAGAAACTTTTAGAGCACAGTTTCAAAGATGATTTGGGGTGATTTTTTTGGCCTTTATTGGGAAGGACAGATACAGAGAGACAGGAAATGTAGAGGAGCGAGAGGGGAACAACATGTACTGTCGGGATCAGGAGACGAACCCGAGTCTAGTGGGACGTGGACTGTTGTCTCAGCAGATTGGGCGCCCGTCCCGCTGAATGAGCCGGCACTATGTTCAGTTTAATTTTTACTGTTATTTTATTATTTCTCCTGTGACTGTACTTTTTAATTCAGTGCACATTTGATACAATGACTTACATCCCCTCAATGTACAAAACAAATGAAACATTTTAGTGCTATTTGTCAGATGATATGAAATATTTAGTCATTTTACAGCTGTATGGTTACACTCTGCAGTTACCTCCCATCCTTTGACCTTTTTTTCAGTGCAATGTTTAAACGTCCACAACTTTCCTGCTTCAGTGTCTCCTGTGGTGAGCGGTTTTAACATTTAAAAGCTAGACTGGATATACATCCCAGGTATCTGCAGTGCAATTTGTCCTTTTTTAAAATCTGCATTTCAGATATCCACAATAACATTCTTACTATCCACAAGTGTTATGTCAGGTATAAGCTTAAACCCCAGCATCAACCTCTGGTGTTCAAAAATGAAGCAAATGCAGAAGTGTAAAAAAAACTGCAATTCATTGAGTGTCCACTTGAGGCTGTCTGCTCCAGAAGTCATAAACACCCAGGTTACAATGACATCATCATAGACTGTATATTAAATGTATGTCAGAGTGACATTACACATTTGTTTCTGGAGCAGGACCTCTGCCACGCCCTTAAATATACAGAACTCTTGGTTGAAATGTTTTTGTTTTTGTTTTGTTGTTGCTAGGTTGACAGAAAGTTAGTTTGAGCCACTGTTTTCAATATGGCCTCAGAAACCAATGGGTGACATCACTGAGACCACACCCATGTTTTATACAGTGTGTGGTTCAAACATAGCAGGTGAAGAACATCAGTGTGATGGTTTGCCTCATGTTGCTGGTGTCTGAGTCCATGGTATGGTGTTAATGGTTCAACACCAGGAGCTCCAGTTGTCCTCATCCTATGCTTATCCGTCTGATTGACAATTCCAGGCATCATAATGAATAATCAATACATTTGTAACAGCAACACAAAGAAAGATCAGAAACTGTGTCCAAAGTGATGCTCATAGTGTTGGCATTTGAATAAATCACAATTTAAATGCAGTTTCATGTTTCTTAAAAAAAAAAAAAAAAACTACCTGCAGTGGGCGTGGGGGTGAGTCAGAGCCCACCAGGCTTTTTTTCTTTCTTGCATTGAACATTTGCATCTAACACAAGAATGCCTGGGAACACACTTACATCATTGCTAACAATAGGTTTGGTGTTGTAGTCCAGGTGTAAGTGAACGCTCATATTCAGTAACAATTCCTAATTTAAGGTGCAGATATTCACAAATAAAGAGTCTTATCCTGATAATCTCCACTATCAGGACTGGAAACTTTCTTCTAAAATGTTCATAAAAACCTCAGGCTCCACACAATATGAACGTTTCTCATGAGTGACAGTCCTAAACATTTGACTGTTTGATATTTTGAAAGATGATACCAAATGTCAAAAAACTGCTGAATGAATGAATCAGTCTTTTGCAGAATATTTAGGCCGTCCACACGGCCTCTATCAAACAGATCAGATTCTTCTCTTTAATTTGTATTTGTTTGCCAGCCAGTGACATTTCCCTTCCATCTCTGAAAAAAAAAAAGATATTACAGTGACATGGAGGCATAGCATGCCTTTGCAGGTAAACAGCGCCCCCCTATGGCAACAAGAAGGAGCTGCACTACATATCTTTTAGGAGTTCAAATAAAAAGGTACATTCTCCTCAAATCTGGGGCACAGATCATTTACAGTTAAAAGCAGTTCACAAAAGTGTTGTAAAAAATAAATAAACAATCAATCTATATATACTTTCAATAATAACTCAATACATACTTTAAACTGTCACGTTTTTGGTGCCGGGATTGAGGATAACGATGAGTCATGCAGAAATGTGAAAGGCAAAGTTAGACAAACAAGTAAGAAGGAAGTAGATTTTGAAAGTATCCAGCTATCAAAATAATACCAGAACCAACCCTCAATACATCATCGTCCTCACTCACCCTGGAAGATGAGTCCGTATGAGATCATGAGGGAGAGAAATGCTTTATGTCATAGGGTGAGCAGGCAGAGTGAGCATGAAAGCAGATATGTAGAAAGAAATTGATTAAGAAAAATAATGAATGGGGATAATTACAGACCTGTGACCACCCGACATGTCTTATTATTATTTTATTTTTTTCTCAGAGCATTTGATTTAATGATTGTTGTGAAATGTAGAGAGAATGTCTAACAAGAAAAACAATGCAAACAAGCTCAAGCAAAAAAACAGCTAATAAATGTATTTTTTTCAAGTTACAGTGTGTGAGTTTGCTTGCATGTTTTGTTGTTGGTCTGTCTCCTACCTGCCCGTGCTGTGAAGAAGTGCAAAGTAGTTTTTCTGAAAGCACATGTAATTATGAAATGAATGTGATAATGACAAAACAACGGCTTTCATGACTTAAAAAAAAGCCCCTTTGTACATAATAACATGTTTATTGTTTGTTTTGTTTATGATGGAGGACTCAGGGTTCTGCATTGCATGTGGAAACATCAGCTCTGGTTAAGACATCAGATGGAATAGGTTTGGTTAGCGTACACCGAAATGCCTGTAGGCACCATTTAGAGGTCGGCAGTGTGACCAGTGAAACCCAACACACTGCAAACAGACATCTCGTTGCCAAAACCGAAACCTTATCCAGCAGTGACACAAAAGTCTCTGCAACCTGCTTCACCCAGCACTCAGGTCAAAGTCACCGCTGGTTCAGTTTGTTTCCTGTTCAGGTTGAGGGTCTTATTATTTTAAAGGCATTGTCTGTTAATGTATTTTGTCTTATTTTTCAGAGTTTTGGTGCAGGGCACATCCCATTAAGAACCCATAAAGTCATTTCTCTCAGTTACATTATTAAACTCATTTTTAAATTAATTGCTTCTGACCTCTTTGAAATTAAAAGATCCATAAAAAGAAGCTAGCGTATTTTCCTCTCCAGTGCAGTAGGGGGTCGGCTGGACGTCTTCTCAGGAAGAACCAGTCTCAGTTTCCTCCTGGGGGAGGATCCCCCTTCCTCTGACAGATACTCCTGCTGCAGCAGTGCAGGAGTTACAACTGCGTCACTCGTGGAGGAAACACTTGGGTTGGGTACACCTACACCTGAATCAAGCACATCTGATGAATGCATGCTTCCTCCTGACCCCCCGGCTGCAAGTCCTTCAGCTGTGGACGCAGCAGGTACATGTCCAGTCTCGGTCTGACTTTGATTGTTTGACAGATTCTCCACAGTGATCACTGGTCCAGGAGGGTCCTGATGGGTAACCCCAGACAAAACCTCAACGCCCGGAGGGGCCTGAGGAGGGTCATTGGGACTCTCTTTGGTTGGCAACTGATGAACCCCATCCCCAGCCTGCAGGCCTGGTCCCTGGACCGGATCTGATTTCAGTCTTGCAACAAGAGGAGAGCTGTCAGGAGGCAGATGGCCCTGCAAAGAGGACTGCACTGGTGCAGCAACAGCTGGGTTTGCTGGCAAGCCTGAGGCTAGTCCTGCAGGCTGGGTGGTATGAAGAGGAAAGGTATGCATTGCACTTGATTGCAAAGGGTTAGCATGTACCGCGTTAGCTTGAAGAGAGGCAGCAGGAGGCATGAGGCCTGCCCCGGATTGTCTGATGAAGCTGTCTTGTGCTCCACTTGGAGCCATGTTGGGACCGATTGCCGTGTTAGGAGCAGCTGAACTGTTGGGGAAAGGTGCAGTAGACCTTGGGGCCATGGTGTTGAGGAAAAAATGGCCTCCTTGAGGAGAGAGAGTGCTGCCGGTCAGTTGAGAGCCTGCTGGACTAATCAGAGAGGGGTTGGTAGATTGATTCCTGTCGGTGGCAGAGAGGGACGAGGAATGGTGAGCACTCCCCAGAACCAGTCCAGCTCCTTGATACTGGATATTCCCACCCTGCAGGCTTTGCCCCTGACCAGTACCTGTACCTGATTCTGGTTGGTGATCAGTGATGGTGGTGTTGCCAAGTGTAGAGTTCTCAAGTTGTGTATTCTCACCCTGGTCAACATCTGAACTTCCCTTGCTGCTTTGCCCCTTTTTGGAAGAACTTCCTCTCTGCTTTGTGGACTTTTTGCTCTTCTTTCCTTCTTCACTCTCTTCTTCTTCCTTTTCTTCCTCACCATCCTCAATCGACCCTTTAGCCTTGGAAGATTTCTCAATTTTCTTGTCGCTACCTTTTTTGTCTTTACCCGAGCTTCCTTTCCGATCCCTATCTTCCCTTTCTTTTCCATCATATCTTTTACCTTTACTCTTCTTTGGGCTGCTCTTCTCTGTGTTGCCCTGCTCGGTTTTCCTCTTAGGATGGACTTTGCTTTTTCTTAATGGGTTTAAGTTTAATTTAACCTTCAACATCCGGCTCGACTGGACTTTGGCTTTGTGTCTTTTTACTCTTCCTCTCTCCTTGTCTCCAAAGGCCTCCTCCTCCTCCTGGTTGTCTTGACTACTTCTCTGCTCTCGGGTTCTTGACCTCTCCAGGTCGAATGTTACATTTCTTGTTTCTCTCCTCAAATCTTGGTGCTTCATTGTTTCAGACTTGTTCATGTTGTTATACCTGTCAATGTGTCTGTACTGAGAAGGTAAGTCTCGGTGATTCCTCCCTAGTTTCATGTTCTGCTCTGGTGGTTTGTATGTTTTGTGGCAGCTCTCACAGTGTAAACTCTCTAACGCCCTGCCTTTTCCTTCCATGCCGGTCCAGAGAGTCCCTGGTCTCTGACTGAAGGTTTCTTTCGGTGGGTGAGAGGAAGAGTTTGTGTTGTTATGAGAAATCATTTTGTGAGGAACGTCCCTGTTTAAGACTCCCGGCTGAGTCCCAAATCTCCTTCTTTCTTCCTCCATCATCACCTTCATTCTCCTCTTCTCTCTTTCCTCATCTAGCTCCATCCCTCCGTTTATCCGCTCGTTCCATCTGTTCAGGTTCAGCCCCATCCCTCTTTGTCCTACAGTGCTGCAGTCTGGGCATCTTAAATGGCCGCTGTCTTCTTCCTCTCTGGACCTGAACTGCCCCTCATAACCGTCGCTCCTTAAATCCATCATCACGTCTTCTCTCTCCCAAGGCTTTCTGCTGTTTGTTTGCAAGAAGAGTTCTCTCCTCTTTTCACTAACATCTAAGTGATTGACTTCTTCTTCTTCTTTTTGTCTTTTAGTTTCTTTCAGCTTCTTCCTCCGATGTACGTGATAGTAGATCAGGACTACCAGCAGGGTCAAGCCAACACCACCTGAAGCACAGCAGGACAGGATGTTACATACTGATGCCTGTGGTATAAACATTTATTTATCCTCATACCGTATATAAAGTGTTGTTTGGTTTTATATTTTATACACTGTTCACTATAAAGTCTCTGCATCACATCAGTTTCATGTTTTGTATTGAATCTATGATCAATGCATCTTCCCTTTTAAATACAAATAATTCAATTCAATATAAATAAACATAGAATACATTCAGTAATACATATTATGTCAAACTTGTAAAGAATAATCTCTCACAGTGAAACAAGATTTTTGACCAAATATTCATTGTTAACATTAGACTGATCAGTGTATTATCATACTTAGCTGTCACTGCTAATACTACACATTCTTTTAACATTATTACTGACATTGTAGCCATATGCATATTTTTCATTGTTGTTTTTCTGTTTGTCTCTATCCTTCTCCTTCCTCTTCCTTATTCCTCTATCCCACTTTTTAACCCCAGCACAGTTTCAGCAGATGACTGTTCATCATGATTCTGGTTCCTCTCGAGGTTTCTGTCTCTTAAAGGACGTTTTTCTCTCCTCTGTAACTTTGCAAAATGTGTCTTAGTGCCCATGATGGATTCATGTTGAGTCTTTATAGATAAGGTCTAGACCTGCTCTTTTGTAAAGTGTCTTGAGATAACATTTGTAATAAATTGGCGCTATACAAATAAAGATTGATTGATTGATAAATATGAAGGCTCCATCCTAGGCCCCATTCTTTTCTCCATTTACGTGCCCCCTCTTGGTAAAATGATGGGAAAGCACAACATTTGTTATCACTGTTACGCAGACGACTCCCAGTTCTATCCTCCCATAAGACCAAACAATCAAATCTCTCTTGAAGGTTTCAGTAGTTACAACCAGTTTCTCCAAGCTTCAAAGCATCTCAGATCTAAAACCAATACTCTCTTTTATTGACTTTGAAAAACTCATCCATGCTTTCATCACTTCCCGACTTGACTATTGTAACTTCACCAGACCCAGCAAGTCGTCCCTGTCCTGAATGCTACTGGTGCAAAATACTGCAGCAAGGCTTCTGGATCCAGGAAGAGGGATGATATCAGCCCAGTTTTAGTTTCTGTTCTTTGGCTTCCAATACACTTCAAGATTGATTTTTACTTTTCTACCCTTGAAGTAGAGATGATTACTGCTGAATGGGTCACAACTACAGCTTTGTTTGTTGTTATTTCTGTGCTTTAAATTTCAGATGAATTAATAATTGGTGACACCATGGCCTAGTTACCCTCACCAGATCAAAGGATTGTCTGTCACCGTGTTGTTAATCATTCTCACCAATAAAACAGATGACTGCAGTGATGGCCAGATCTCGAGCATACAATTGAGGTGTCACGCCTCCTCTCGTCTCTATCTGCACCGTGATGTTCTGATTGGACGGGACACAGTTGGCCTCGGTCAGCTCTAACACTGTCGTCACAGCCGGGTTGTCGGCGCTCACACACATCATCCTGCGGCCATTATATAGAGTCTGAAAAAAACGAGGTGGTGGTTTTCATCTAAAACAAATTACAAAAAAACTGAATGGGATATTCTAAGTTGGGGGATGGTCTATAAACTTGCAGATCTAATTGAAAGGTATGATATGCAAAATTTTAAACATGATCAGATATCAAATATATTTCCTTAATAAATACATCGTTGAGTAATGACTTTCTAAAAATAGTGAAGACATGCTTGTTGTTCCAAGCTCTACAGATCTAATGTGTCACTCAGAGGCTCAAACTTGTTTTATACATGCTTGGCATCTACAATTGAAGGATAACCAACACATTTATCAAACTGGAGAAAATACTTTCTTTGGTCTAAAACACGTCAACAAAATAAGAATTGAATCATCTTTGGGCTGCATGTCAGAATGGAGATCAGTCCTACTAATGGCTGCACTTGGTTGGAGGAGGAGAGGAGGGCGGTGACGGATAGAGAAGGTATGATCAAAGAAATGTTTTGGTCTGAGAGAGTGGTGCTAATGTATAACATCTACAGGACATCTACTCTTAAAAGTTGCATATCATACCTTTCCAATGCATTCAACCAAGTTCCAGTTTTTAATGGACAAATGACAGAAACCTGAAATAACAACATGCACCAGTAAGGAGGAATAATGTAACCGCATGTCACATTCCCCCATTCACACACTGATGGAGGCTGCTATGTAAAGTGTCCATCAGTATTAACTCATCTATTCACACACATTCACACCCAACTGACACAGCAGGTCTCAGAAATTCTGGTTAGGGGTAAGGGTAAGGGTAGGGTAGGCTTCGACATGTGACTGCAAGAGCTGGGAATCAAACCCCCGACCTTCTTGTTTAGAGACGACCGCCTCTACCACTGAACCACAGCTTTTAGGGGTAAGATTTTTCTTGTATGTGTATCCCACCAAGGAAACAATGCTGGTATGAGTCATAATTGAATGTTAAACTCTTGTTTTTATTGCATCAATCATGTATTTGTTTGATCCAGAAACAAGTGAAGCTGCATCTAAAAAATGTGAAAAGGGAGTTCCTGCACCTTGCCTGGTTGTTCTATGAAGCTGGACAAGAAGGCGGCCAGCTCCAGCAGGTGACAGGAGCAGTTCCATGTGTTGAGGTCCAAGTTGAGGTTCGTCAGCCAACCGAGGTAGTTGAAGGCGTCAACAGGAGCAGAACTCAGACGGTTTCTGGACAGATCCAGAGTGTGCAGGCTCAATAAGCCATCAAAGCTAAAACAAAAAGACAGGACCAGGACAGTGAAGAGATCATGTTGGTGTTGATTAAACACTTAAATGATATTGTAGCAAGAAAGGAGAATTAAATGGAGCTCAGTATGTAACAACCTGTTTCTATCCAGATGATCTATCAGGTTATCTGATAGGTCCAGACTATCCAAATCTGTGAGGTCACTCAGAGGGAAAGATCCAGACTCGACACTGGTGAGCCGGTTTCCCTCCAGTTTCAGGCTCCGCAGGGCCTTGTTACCTTTGAGCCAGCCACCTTGGATCTGTGAATCAACACAGAGAATCATGATAGAGGTCAAACTAGGTTCAATTCACTCCCTCTTAAGCGGTGATGAAGAAAACCCACTGGATGACCCCAAAAAAAAAAACTGATCATTTCAAATATAATTCCAGATATATTTCCCTGGACACACCATGCTGATGAGGTTGTGGCCCAGAGCGAGGACCTCCAGCTGGGTTAGATTGGTCAGAGCTCCCTCCTGCAGTGCCAGGCTGGTCAGGAGGTTGTGGTCCAGCAGTAAGGTGTGGAGAACAGGCAGCTTTCTGAAGGACTGTTCACCCAGCGATGAGATGTGGTTATGACTCAGACCTGCATGGTGAACATTCACACTACAGGTTTATTCTTTTTTACATTTTTAAGACACCGACACCCACTCACACACACACACGCACACACACACACACGCACACACACACACACACACACACACTGACCTATGACTGTGATGTTGCTGAGGTCAGAAAGAGAAGCAGGCTGGACTGTGGAGATGGATCCCTCTGTCAGCAGCAGAGCTTGGGTTGTTTCTGGAGCGTCTAGACACACACACACACACACACACACACACACACACACACACACACACACACACACACACACACACACACACACAAAGTTAAAACATACAGTACGTCCTGTAGGTCTCATCAACCAAGATGACTGTGACCTGTGTGCAACATAGCTCGGCGATAAAATACAATTACTTTCATTTAGACGGGATTACAAAAACAAAAACTGTCCGTAAGTGTGTGTGAGTGTGTGAGTGTGTGTGCAGTTTACCAATAATATGAGCCAGTCGATGGCAGATGATGGCATCTTCAGAACAAACCACACAGGAAGCAGGGCATGACGGGACAGGAGACACTATCAGAGCTCTGATTACTGACAGCAAAAACACCAGCAAAACCCCTGCAGACACATTGTCCATAAAAATACAAAAACAAGACAAGAGTGTGAAAATTAAATGACACAATGAGGGGAATTATTATTTTATTAACGGACGGTACCTTTCTGTTTTAGCCTGTAACAGACTGAAATGATTGGCTTATATGTTAATGAAGAAACGTTGTTTTTTAGAACTTACTGGTCATGTTGGGTTACAAGACAGGTAACATGGCGATGAGGTGACATCTTTTCCATTCTGCTGAAAGCTGATGCAGCTGCATCACGGGCATGATCTTCATCTGTTTGGGTAATTAAAACACATCATCACAAATAATATCACCTGCTGTGTCCTCTTGTGAGGCTCTGCACAGGTCAATATAAACCTAGGACAACATCTGCTGTTTCTTCTTTTGGGCTAAATTCATGTTTAAAAGAACACCTTTAGTGATGCTGTTCGCCTGGCTCAGGAGTTCAGTAACAATATGGAAATCTCATGATGTCTTTTATTTGGGCCTGTGAACTTAGTTTGTGAGGATGAAAATAAATGAATTGAACTCTTCTTCAGTGTTTCTGGGGGGCCATGAGGAGCTCCAGTGAGCAAGTGAGCAAATTGTCATGTGTGTTCATTGTTTGTTCTGAGTTGCTAGGCGAACTAACAATGGTATATTTACTGTCACCAAGCTATGGTGTGTGTGTGTGTGTGTGTGTGTGTGTGTGTGTGTGTGTGTGTGTGTGTGTGTGTGTGTGTGTGTGTGTGTGTGTGTGCGTGTGTGCGTGCGTGCGTGCGTGTGTGTGTGTGTGTGTGTGGTGTCATCAGAGGAGGTGGAGGTCGTTCCCGGAGGATGCTGACTGATGGATGGCAGCCAGACATTGTAACTGAATGAAGCCTATCATGTTTCTGCTGAAGCTCTTCTCCTAATGGATGTGTCTCTAGTGCACTGTCCTCCTCCAATAAACTAACATGAGATCTCCACAGCAGTAAATCCATGAAGCATTAACAGGATTTAATCATGTTTACTGTCAAAGAACAGAGGAACAATCTGCAGGAGTTCAAACAGACCGAGCAGTTTGTTGTACTCTGTTTGGGTCACATGACACAGATAATATATTCACTGAATGTCAAACCATTGACCCAAGATATTTTAAGCAATCCAGTATTTCAAGGAATATTTGTGATGGTCAAATGGAGGGGATGAAATCATCAACTACAACATTATTATTTAAGGGAACTCTTTTATTGGATGGGTGAAATCATCTCCACTCATGGGGAATGAAATCAAAATAGGAGATATCTGAACTCAGAGCAGGTAACACTCTGATCAGTTCAGAGTTCTTATAAGAAAAATCTGAAGTCTCAGAAGTCAGAATAAAACGTCTGACCTCATTTTTTCCTTTTTTTTTTTTATCAGTGGCCCTAATCCTTTTCCGTGGAAATCAGTGATGCAGCAGGTTTAAATTCTTCAGCGGGTCAGAGCTCAGTTTCAGTACCGGCCTCTGCTGCTTACTCATCAGCCTTGTTGGTTTAGATACGAGACCAGAGAACTCTTGGTAAGTTGAGTCATTATCTACAGCTGCTTATGACTTAAACCATTTCACTTGTGGCACTCTCACCAAAGTACTGAAGTGTAACGGTCACACCTACATACTCACACACTGATGGTAGAGGCCGCTGAGTAAAGAGTCCATCAGTATTAACTCATCCATTCATACACATTCACACACTGCAGACAAAGCAGCACAAGTGGGGATCGAACCACCGACCTTCAGGTTGAGAAACAATGGACTCTACCACTGAACCACAGCCGCCCCACAAGTGTCCCATTATCTCAAGAGCTACAATGTGACTTAGACATAGCACTTCATTTTTTATGATTTACACATGTGTTGTTAGTTTGTCCAATAATAATTTGGTCAATAAAAATCAGTGGACTGACCCTGCACCGACCCTCCTACTTTCAAATCATCAAAACTCACCTCTTCAAACAAACTTTTAATGTATGATTGTGATGTATTTCCTGTTTTCTGTAGTTTTACCTTTATTGTTGTTATCTTTATGATTTGTGTGTAATGTTGTAATGTCTGTTAGTCTGTCCTTACTGTGCTGTTCTTTCTGTTTTTAACTATTGTACAGTGTCTTTGAGTTTTTGAAAAGCGCTTATAAATAAAATGTATTATTATTATTATTATTATTATTATTATTATTATTAATAATAATAATAATAATAATAATAATAATAATAATAATAATTGTTATAGCACTTTTCTAGTCTTCTAAACCCTCAAAGCACTCTTTAAACTACATGTCACATTACTGATGGCAGAGGCTGATACACAAGTGTCCCTATCCCATTCAGATGGCTTCACACGCCTTCCAGAAGAGATGACAGCCAAATCAGCGTCTTCACAGCATACTAGATAACTGATCCTTTCTTCACCCTTCAGATAAAGACAGGTAAAATGTTCTAAAGGAAAACTACCCACAGCTGATTGACAGCCACCACACAACACCAAACCTGAAAGCTTTTGTCCGCAATTTCATTCTTCTGATTTCTTCATACACCTCTCAGTAACTAGATCACCTAGAGGTTATTAAATTGGAAGATCATTTGAGAACCCTTTACACACAATGCTTACCCCTCTGACTGAATCCAAAGGTTCACCTCTGCTGATGACATGATTCGCTCCATATTAATCCATCAGGATGATCTGTAGCTCTATGGGACAGTCTGCTGTCAGAGCTCCATCATGAAGTGGTTGCCAAGGCGCTGTAGTAGTTACTGTGTCAATGTTTCTATCCAACTTCTGTTACCTGACCCCCTCTGGAGCATGCTCAGTAGAGCCCGCTGTCACCCGAGAGGCACAGATGTCCTGTGGGACTTCATGAGTCAGGATTAAGCCTTCATCTTCCCAATTTTATTCTGAATGACTATTTTCTAAGCAAAGACGACTGCCACATAAACAATCAAAAACTATTATTTATTTAGATTTCCTTTGTAGCCAAACATTAAAAAGGAGTTTATATTTGTGCTGTTTTGCTTTCTTTGGGATCTCGAACACAGAACACTTCAGGGTTTTTTGATTATTGAACCATGTGAATTAGTTGAATTGAATTACTTGTGAAGTCATGGTGTTTGTATTGCTAATATGCCCAGACATTGACAGTTGGTGTAAAACATAATCTTAAATTTAACATCCGATACCAGCAAAGTGATGTAGAAGGAACTCTGCTTCAGCCGCTCCACAAACAGAGGTCAGTGTTCAAACTTGAATTCAATGGACTCCTTCTCTCAGCCAGAATCCAAAGACAGTATGGGGGCACACAAATCAGTTAAGGGACATTTTTATTTTGGTCCTTATTTTGTCTTTTGCACCAAAATAAATTTGCCTTAAGTCAATTGTTAGGGGCAGCTGTGGCTCAGTTGGTAGAGTCGGTCGTCTAGGTCAAGGGTTCGATCCCCAGCTCCTGCAGCCACGTCCAATGTGTCCATGGGCAGGACACTTAACCCATTAGTCCATTTACAATTTATGTGCTCCATTACTTTATTTTCTTTCTTCAGCCTGAGGGAAGGAGTTTGAACCAGCAAAGCAATGTTTTTCATATTTTTATCCAACAGTCCAAGTATTTGTATTTTTATCATCCATTGCTTTAAAATAAATGGTGGCATCTTGACTGATGTGTAATAGGAAAACATCTGTGTGTGTATGATTAACGTTTGCAGAGATGAATATTAAACATTCTCTTTAAATGCTCTACTTCTACTGTTTGTAATGTGAACAGTTTGTTAGTAGATGAACCCACACTGCACTGCAGCATCTCTGTAGCCTTTTTTATTTTGTGTTTGTGGTCCAAAACATTATCAGCCATGTGTACAGAAGCAGCAGGCTGATTGAAAAAAAACAACAATTCCCACTACCTGCTCAGACTTTATTTGGATTTTTATTGTTATGTCATTACAGCACTAAAAGTTACGACGGATGATATTACTTTTAAAAGTCCTTCTGGATGGCCCAACCTACTTCGAGACTTACCAAAGTCAGACTCTCATGAACGTCTACGATGAACATGGAAACGTCCATAACTAACAAAGATAGCAGAGAACCAATCAGAATCAGTGAAGAACATTACAGCCTAAGTTCTTCAAGGTAGCAGTCATCAATGATAACTTGAGATTGTATATACTTTGTATATTCTTGTTCATGTTTTGTATATTGGCAGTGATGATTATAAAGGTTTAATCAGGTGTTAAAAGAGTTTAAAGGTCATTTCTGATATTTAATGATAACCATGGTTTGCTCTGACAGGTCCAGAGGGGTCTCGTGCTTTATGAGGATCAACACCTGACATGGTAACATGTGACAGGATCATATCATCAGAACCATCTTCCCAGCAGCCCCGGGTGACTCGATGATGTCGTGGTGAGCCTGGGCGGCTTTGTCGAGCGGGTACTTGGAGCCGACGACCGGATTCAGCCAACCAGCTTCCATCCCTGCATAGAGCAGCGCTGCACACTGCTTCGTCTCCTCCTGAAGGAGGAATATAAACATGAGTGTTGTAAGCATAGGTAGAGTCTAAACTTAGTGACTGCAAGGTACATAACGTGATAGCAGCATGCTGATTAGCTGTTGCTTGCAGTACAAAACAATAAATAATAAAGTTCTTCAACTTTTCATGCAGCTTTGATTGATGACAGCTTTTAAAATGACCAGACATGCATCATCATATTTCTGCTAAGTATGCATCCACTAGGTGTGTGTACATCGTCTCTCATGTGATGGCACTGCCTTGTACCGGTGTAGCGAAGAAGAGGGCCACTCCAGTTACACTGCTCTCTTTTATCATGGTGTCTCTGGGGTTGATCTCTATTGGTCCTCTGGAGCCAACGATCTGAAAAGAAATAAAGATGAAGAAGAAGAATAAAAAAAATGCACTAAAATGAGCTACACTGCGATATGACTTCAAACAATACAGCAGCTGGGAGAGAGACAAAGTGCTACACTAGAGGCAACTGTGATGCTACGAGCTGCTGTAGAAATCTAGTGTCTGATCCATAAAACTCCCAAGGTTAAAAGTAGCTGTACAAAAAAAGCAAACGGTAAGAAAAAGTCAGCTAACAAAAGTGATTTTTAATAAAAGCGAGTGTGCCTGTCCGTGATCTCCAGGTAGGCAGATCCACAGCTGTGGAGCCCAACTGCAAAGTCTGGTGACCTTTAGTGACCACTCGAGTTTTAGGGACCACCAGCAGGGCCCTGGTGGAGGATCTCAGGCAGCGGTTAAGCTCATAGGCCAAGGTCAAGGTCAAGGTAACCTTTATTAGCAGATCACTGATATATTGTGGAGCCTGGTCATAAGTCTTTAAAAAAACAAACAATAAGACCTTAAAATCATTTCTTAAAACTCCACCAGTGAAAGTGAGCCAGGACAGGTGTAATGTTTTCAAAGCTTGACATGAGGTCACCCATGAAAGCTGTGAGAATATCTCTAAACAGAAAAACTCAAAGTGTTCAGAGGACTCCCGTTAAGATCAGAATGTAACCAAACAGACCGTAACACGACCCCCATGGGCCAGCATCTGGAGGTCTTTACTCAGGTTGACATTTGCCAGCATCTCCACAATCACATCTATGCCCCTGCCCTCTGTGGCCTCCTGTAACACACAAACACACACACATTAACACACACACATTAACACACCATATCCCAGCTGCCATTACTAAGATTAAAATGAGGAATAAGGAAAATAAAAAATATTATTTATTACTTTCAGCTTCTTGAGCTTCATTCTGTGTGTGTGTGTGTGTGTGTGTGTGTGTGTGTGTGTGTGTGTGTGTGTGTGTGTGTGTGTGTGTGTGTGTGTGTGTGTGTGTGTACCATGATCTTGTCTGTGTAGCCCTCTTCTCTGTGATTAAAGGCCAGGTGAGCTCCGTTGTTGAGGACCACCTTCATTCCCTCTGGTGTCCCCGCAGTACCCAACACCTTCAGACCCAGAGCGCCTGACAGCTGGCAAGCTGCCACACCAACCTACTCAGACACACACACACACACACACACACACAAACACTTTAGTGTGTACATGTGGTTAAAAATGTAAAAGAAAGACAGAGAAGAGGGGTGAAACAGAGCGTACCCCTCCACTGGCTCCATGGACCAGGACGGTCTCTCCAGCCTTAGCGTGGGCTCTGCAATGCAGAACACATCAGGTCAAAACATGTGTGATGATTACCAAACCAGACTTTCACAGTGTCTTGGTCTTACTTGTGCACCAGAGCTCTGTAAGCAGTGAAGTAAGGGATCCCTATGGCTGCACCCTGTGTGAAGTCTAAAGCATCGGGCAGTTTGTGCACACACTGCTCAGCTGCTACAGCGTACTCTGCGTAACCTCCAGACTCTGTGGCGGTGGTGAACACACGGTCGCCCGCCTGCAAAACACACATGTACAATATAAAACATGTCTATGTTAACTTAATGTTCATTATGATGCACATTTCTCTCCCCAACTTTGTAAGATTCTGGTTGAAATTGTCTTTAGGTCCTGACAGAAATTAATAACTCATGTTCTCTGAAAAATGAACAAAGAAAATCCATCATCTGTATCAGTTAAAAAAAAAACAACCAATGTCTGCCACGAGGTACCAATCTGATGAACCAATCACACGCCTCCCTGTCTCCCTGTTCGTTCTCTACACCATGCGTGCACGAGCCCACACTCAAAGCGATGAGCTGAGGTCCGCTTCTGGTGCAACGGCGCTCGTGCATGTAAGTGAGGGGGCGTGGCTTTTGAGGGAGCACAGAGGGAATGCTACTTTCTAAATCATGCTAGTTTAAGATAATGACCAACCCTGCCTTTAATGTTAATAATCTGTTCTTTTGCATTCACATACTATTTTTATACTTTACAAATCAACATGAAACACAAATATTAGATTAATTGATTTACACAAGACTCATAATTGTTGCCGACCCCTCTCACCCCGGACACAGATTGTTTGAGACCCTCCCCCCCTGGTAAGAGGCTGAGGTCCATCAGGACCAAAACCTCAAGCCATAGGAACGGTTTCTTTCCCTCTGCTGACGGCCTCCCCCCCTCCCCCCACATAGCACGGACTCTCATCCAGCCCCACAATCAGAGATCAGTACAGTAATGTGAGGGCTGAAACAGATTGTATGTGTTATATTAATGCTCACTACACTTGAGGATTTTCTGTTTACACTGCATACTCTTAAGAACATCTTCATTATTCCTGCATAAACTGGTACATTTTAGTTCCATGAACAATGATTTCCATTCACACCTTCAGAGCACTGACTCCTTCTCCTACAGTCTCCACCACTCCAGCCACATCTGAGCCCGGTGTGTACGGCAGCGCAGGTTTACGGGAGTACGTCCCAGACCGGACATACGTCTCAACAGGATTGACTCCACAGGCCTGGACACGGATCAGAACCTACCACACACACACACACACACACACACACACACACACACACACACACACACACACACACACACAATGAAAAAACATAATTATTAAAATAAATGAATTACTGTTCTAATCTTTTTTGGGCCCATATCAGTCATGGTATGAAACCCCCACACCCCCACCCCCACCTAACCAAACCCATGGCACCCCTGCACATATGGAAAAGTTATTCAAAATAGACAAATCATACCAACAGCAACAGTCCAAGCCAAGCACAATATACAAAATCTTTACCTATATGTTTCTCTATTTCAACGTGGACAGTGGATGGTTTTTTAAATCCTTATCACTCGTTATACCTGACACTTTTCATACTCATTACATGTTCTGTGTCAGCTGTCCTGTAATGTTGTGGGCTGTGAAGCCGTCGATCACTTCACCTGCTAACTGTGGGGTCAGCCCTATGTTCCCACAGGTTATGGTTATGGTAAGTTACCCTAACCCTACCTGATACACATTCATGAAAAAGGAAATGTGGGAACATAGACACGCTGTAATAAACGTCCTGCTCAGTGAGTTCCAGTCCAGTTTCAGAACACAGAGGACTTATCTCAATCTTTTGTTCAGCACAATGACTCAACAAAAAACAAAAAAAACATGACCATCTGCCCTTTATTTAATCATACGACTCACTGTAAGCTAACAGTGAAGATGCATTACAACACCTTAAAGTTGTTTATGTTTACGTTTAGATCTTTTATTTATTTATCAAATGACTCACACCGCTCAGTTTTCAGGAGAAACATTTCATTGCATAAAAAAACTTGTCGTACTCTGACCAAAATGAAACTAATGTGATTAATGACACTAATAAGAATAATACAATTGAATCTGATATTTGTTTATATTCACAATAATCCAGACAGTTTGATTCAGAAACACTGTTAGATGAGCTCAGGTCAGAGACACTTTATCCTACAAGAAAACCTGGACAGCTAACAAGATCCCATCCATCACATAATGTATAGTTCATGGATTTATAATCAGCCGGAATAATGAATACACATCATTAATGAATGCTGTTGATTAGTACAGAAACATCTTCTTTTGTGCAGAAAACGTGCTTACAGTTCACTTTGTGTGATTTTACTTTGAAGTGACAGATCTGGTGATTGTGTTGATCAGTTCTTCAATTACTTGATGATTTGAAAGCGATGTAAAGAGCTTTAGAATAAAGTCTCTGCAGTGTGTACTGTGGCTGAACTTTAACCTGAGAGCTGTGTTTACACTCACCTGCCTGTGTCCCGGATGAGGGACAGTCACATCTGAGCAGAGCTTCAGCACCGACGGAGCTCCAAACTCACTCACTCTGATGGCTCTCATCAGCCTGCAGCCTGACATGTCTGCACACACACACACAAACACACACACACACACACACACACACACACACACACAACGTGCAACTTCAAGAACTAAAACGACACTTCCTGGTAATCTCACAGACTGGGGTAATCTCTAAAAGCACGACAGCTCAGTCCAGGGGGGGGCAGTGTTTTACGTCCGACGTAAGTAAGTGCCGCCCCCTTTAAGGCAGCAGATGTTCCAGATCGACTACTTTGGTCTGAAGGTAGGCTGACGTCACATCCTCTGACGTAGAGAGGACTCATGCACACATGGATGTGCAACAACATGACGTAAAATGCGTCTGAGAGTCCATCCTTATATTTAGAGGGTCTGCAGAGCCCCTCAGGAGGATCGTGAAGGCGGAACCACGACCAGAAGAACTGATCCAGAAAACACACCGGCCCGATCACACCTGTGAAGTCCGAACATCGGATGGCAACAAGGTGCAGATATCTGCTGCACAGGGTGCTGGCTGGAGTCAGAGCTCACACTGTCTGCTGTCACAGCTCAACTTTGACCCCGAGCCAAGGACGTGTTCTGCTGCAGAGACCCCCACTCAGACATGTGAGCTGCTCACACAGTCTGAACAGGACTAAGTCTCACACCACAGGTACTGAACACGACCCACTGATGTGATGATGTCATTACAGTGAGTTACTCTTTACAGATTGTATAGATGAACTTAGCAGGGGTGTGTCCAGACTTTCTTTTGACAGGTGTGGCCCAACTTCTGAAGTCTGTGTGCACATACTCAGGAATGAAGATCCTTTATTAACAGTTTCCATCTCCACTCATCTACTTTGACTGAAAAGGATGGATGTTGTGTTATGATAACATTTAAATTTACATATCCTCCTCTCCCAAATGTGAGCTAACATTAAATTATTTAACCGACCCTCAAGCAACGATTTTGTTCCACAAAGCTTTATAAACTGAATGTGGACCAGTAGTCTTGGTAAATGGACTTGAGCTTTTTCTAGACTACTCAAAGCACTTTTACACCACAGGTCACACCTACACATTCACCATCAGTATGAACTCATCCATTCATACACATTCACACGGTATTAAGTGTCATGCCCAAGGACACATTGGACATGTGGCTGCAGGAGCTGGGGATCGAACCTTCAGGTTTAGAGACGACCCACTCTACCAACTGATCCACAGCCGCCCCAAAAGACTTCAGCAGCTAACTTTACACACTTTATTTAGACTAGTAATGTGGAAGATAATCTTTTAACCTATTGAACAGTCACAAGCTTTCTTCACTGGTCTTGATGTGGGCTCTGTTTGTTTTCCAGGTCCCAGCAGTCTGTCGTTCAGGAGTCACACCTGTGGAGAACTCCGGACACATCATGTGGGGGAGAAAGTCACGCTGTGTGGATGGGTCCAATACCTCAGGTAATGTTTTTATTATTCTGTTTTCTCACTATGATGAGACAATTACATTTTAGACATGAAGTTTTAATACTAACAGGATGCTCCATAGTGTTTATGGTATTTTAATTTGTAGTGTTGTCAGCTGTGTTTCTTTATTGTCCTCTGTTATTGTTTGTCTAGCGTGCATGTTTACCTCTTTCCAGCATCACTCATTATAAAATAATCGTTAAAATCAGTCGGTCCACTGCACGCTGTGTAAGTGTACACTGTGTATATCATTGGAGCATTTTTATTCTTCACCTCCACAGATCGCTGTGTTTTCATTTATTACCTGCTGGTTGTTTTTTTTGCAACCTTATTTTCTTACAGTTTAATGTTTATTTTAATGTTTCTAACTCTTACAGGCAAGATCTGTTTGTCATCCTGCGGGATTTTAGCGGCTTGGCTCAAGTTCTGATTCCTCAGGAAGAAGTAAGAACAACAACAATTGATCACAACATTAAACGATGAAGCTCTCAATAAGCAACATGTGAACTCAAGGTTTTGTTTTCTCTTTCTGCTTTAAGTCGGCCGGATCACACAAAAGTCGTGATCTCACAACTGAGTCTGTCGTCATGGTGACGGGAACAGTCAGACCGCGACCAGCTGGGCAGGAGAACAAGGTTTGTGTTCATTCATGACTCTCTGTCAGAAACCACGCCCTCTTATTTATATTGAGCACATTGAGCACAGATAAACTTTTAAAAGGTTTGAGACATGTTGTGTTGTTTGTCCAGCAGAGGGCAGCACAGAGCTGCAGAACTCTGCTGTTAGTTTTTATGAGAAGGTGTAGGAAAGTAGACGAGTGTGACACCTTGCATGTTTTATAAGTCAACATAAACACAAAGCAGTTTGATGACAGTGTAGAAGTATAAAGGCTGTGGATCAGTGGGTAGATTCTACCTACAGGCAGGTCAGGGGTTCGATCCCCAGCTCCAGCAGCTACATGTCCGATGTGTCCTTGAGCAAGACACTTAACCCCAAGTCGCTCCTGCTGCTTCCTCGTCGGCCAATGAATGTGCTGGCGCAGTGGTTAGTGAGCGCGCCCCAGGTATGGAGGCTATAGTCTTCCAAGCGGGCAGCCCAGGTTTGAATCCAGCCTGTGGCTCCTTTCCCACATGTCATTCTCCACTCTCTCTCTCCCTGATTTCTGACTCTATCCACTGTCCTATCTCTCCATTAAAGGCACAAAAAGCCCAAAATGTGCAGCGCTTTGAGTGGTCAGAAGACATGTACCTTTTATTTCCTGTATTAGTAGTAGAATCCTGATCCCCGCAGGTGAACACAAATCCTCATCACTAGACCATAAAGAAAAGTACAGAGAGATTTCTGCAGAGTTGTTGAAATGTTCTTTTGTTTACTCCTCCCTCCTCTCTCTCTGCTGTGTGCGCACCAACAGGCCATGCCCACAGGAGACATCGAAGTGGTGGCAGAGAGTGTGGAGGTCCTCAACGTGTGCCAGAAGTTACCCTTTGAGATTAAAGACTTTGTCAAGGTGAGTTTCCTTTGGGGAAAGGAGTATGCATCATTTACAAATCTTATGCAATCAGTATCATTCACGGCAATGATGAATGAATGTTTGTTTGTTTTTTCTGAACAGAAATCGGAGTCATTGCGGATGCAGTATCGTTACCTGGACCTCAGGTCCTCTCAGATGCAGCAGAACCTCCGCCTGAGATCTGAGCTGGTGATGAAGATGAGGGAATATCTCTGTAAAGAGCATGGTAAAGACAACAAGGTTATTTTCCCCCTATCAGTAATGATCAAACCTCTCCAGGGCCAGTGGCTGAGTGGAGATTATCCTGAGCGTGACTTTAATGAACTGTTTTCTCGTTTACAGGTTTTGTGGATGTAGAAACTCCAACGCTGTTTAAAAGAACACCAGGGGTAAGAAGGTCTTTACTGTTTTAATGAGCTCAGCTACACAGAGTCACAGAGTAAAATATAAAATAAACAAAATAAATAAAATAAACAAATATGTACAAAAGGTGTAATGTAGGAGCTGTGCAGTGGACTATGAGAAAAAAAATCTTAGTGTGTGTAACTACTCACAGAGTGCAAGTAAGGAAGATACATTTTTAAAGTTTTTTACACATTATTATAATAATAATAATCACTGGACTTTATATAGCGCCTTTCAAGGGACTCAAGGAGGCTTTGCATGGTGTTTGGACCAGACAAAGAACAAAAGAAAAATCAAACTGAGAGGTAGCAAAAGGATGGGAGACCGATGGAGGGAGGTTGTAGGCTGTGGAGAACAGGCGGTGTTTGAGAAGTTTATTGAATGAGTCCAAAGATGACGTGTAGTGAATCTCCCCCCTCAGACATTGACTTAATATGACTTCACCTTACCACAACCACTTTTAGATGTTGTTTTACTCTTAGGTCATTTTTTCAGAATCAACATTGTGAAAGTACTCTATTGAACAGGCAATGTATGGTATATCTTAAATAATCAGGGACACATTGTTCTCTAGCAGCTGAAAACAAACCTTTTAAACCAGACACTGATGTGATCTCTGTTGATTTTCTGTGTTTCAGGGAGCCAAAGAGTTTGTGGTTCCATCCAGAGAGCCGGGCCGGTTTTACTCTCTACCTCAGAGTCCACAGCAGTTTAAACAGCTCCTGATGGTGGCTGGTGTCGACAGGTGAGCACTGGCACTAACAAAAGGAGTAGTAATAATCTGAGTGATGCTTGTGTTGTTATGGCAGGATGGATGTTTTCCTGTCCTGGTTGACCATGCTGTGTAGCTTAGAGTGAATCTTTATGCTTTGCTGTCACTCTTCAGATACTTCCAGATAGCTCGGTGCTACAGAGACGAAGGCTCCAAACCAGACCGGCAGCCGGAGTTCACCCAGGTAACTTCATGTTTCACCCTCCTCCACTCATTAAACCATGGGAATATATATATTACCCTGTTGGCTCTATCTTGATATCTGTCCTCTGATGTTTTACACCCTCTTCTCTTCTCAAATTCAACGATCATTTTAAAATCGTTTCTTGTTCCTGAATGAGTTTTACTCATCTGGTGTAAATGTTTGTCCTCTCGTCGTCTCTCCCAGGTGGACATAGAAATGTCTTTTGTGGAGCAGGCAGGGATCATGTCCATGGTGGAGGGTTTGATCCAGTCCTCCTGGCCCGCAGAGAAAGGTCCCGTAAAGGTTCCTTTTCAAACCATGACTTATGAAGAGGCCATGAGGGACTACGGAGTGGACAAGCCTGATACCAGATTCACTATGAAGGTAACTGCAACATGCAGCATCTTCTTGAGGGAAATGAACTTTGACCTTTTGGGCATTTTAGAATCCTGATTTTAAGCCTCCCAACCTCTGTTTGTAACTGTTTTACATAAGTGTGTTTATTTATTGCAGTTTTGTACTCTCTTAATTATCTTAGTACATTTTAGACTTTTTAAACTGATTGTAGCAGTCTTGTATTATCTGTCTCCTGTTTTTCTTTTTGATTTAATGTCTGTTTTCTTATTATTTCTGTAATGACTCGATGTCATTGTAAATGAGGGTTAACCCTCAATGATCTTTTGAGTATAAATAAAGGTTGAATGAATAATGGTTTTAAGTTATTTACTCCGTTCATCAAAGTTTGATTGAATGTCTTCATGATAGATTAAACTGGGCAGAAACTCACACAAAGCCAGACTAGAGTTCTCAAAACAGGTTATTTAATAAAAGGTGATGTGAGACAGTTTGGAGAATAAATCCACGGGGAGTGGTTTGAAATCTGAGGCTAACAACAGGCTTCAAAAAGAGAGTTAAACTAAAGGGAACTTTAAAATGTTTGTTTGACTAGTGTGAGTGCTCTGTACCGTTCTTAAGCACAGTGCATGTACCCGGCCCTGGCATGATTTGAAGAAGTGCGCTTCGGCACGAGCACAAACACGCGAACACAATGTGGATGTGATGTAGGAATTTTAACCAGATTATACAAACTGCAAATATTCTGATTCCAGTTTTTATCATCTTTGTGTTAGATATTGGATATCATCACATGTCTGTCACTCTGTCTTAATCCCGCCCTCTTCTTCTTCTTCTTCTCTGTCTGTCTGTCTGTCCAGCTGATGGACCTCAGTGACGTCTTCTCTTCTACAGACGTTGAATTCCTCAGATCGGCTCTCAGCCAATCAGAAGGCTCTGTTCAGGCCGTCTGCGTCCCCAGTGGAGCGGTAAGCATGAAACCTTTCTCACCAAAGCAGCCTGTGCTGACGTAGTGAAGTACTTCACCAGATAATAAATGTTTCTCTTTGAGTAAACGTCTGAGGAGAAGCTGAGCCCATCACTTGGTGAATGATGTTTTCTTCTCGTGTTTGACTTCAGAAACTTTTGGCTGGGAAAGATTTGGAAACCCTCAAACAAACGGCAAAGACTCAGTTTGGTCAGGTACATCTAGTTATCCTCTTTTTCTCTTCACTTCTATAGTTCTAACATTTTTTACACCATTTCATGTAATGTCTGTTTCTAATCATTTGTTCTCATAATAAAAAAATATGATAATAGGTACAAGGAATAAGATTAAAAAAGGAACAAATCAGGATAATAATATAACAAGACACAGACATAGTTTCACTTTCACTTGACTTCATGTAACACTCATTGTTATATCTATATTATATTATCATATTATATATATTTTATTATTACAAAAAAAATACTTTTTTAAAGTGCCTGTGAAATGTAAAATATGTTTTCCCGGTTTCAGCGTTCCTATTAAATATTAATTTATCTGCCAAATCTATTTAGATAAAGACTTATCAGAGTATTTAAACATCATAATATCTGTATTTCCTCTTCCTTTAAAACATTTCAAATGTTTGATGACTCATCCTGCACTCAGGGACGTTAACTCATTTTCAACCAATTATAAAACTTTGTCAAAGCTAACAATCCAATCAAATCCATCCCAACTACATTATGTCCCGCCTTCTGTCTTTTGATTGGATCTTTCCCATTTCAGCTGAAAATACACCACAACACTGCAGTTAGTTACTCTTGATGTTCTGCTTCATGGAGACTTCAAGAGCACAAAGATGAAAACATTACTCAGAGACGTCTGTCAACGTCACAAAACATCTTTAGGTGTTAATACTTTTTAGCTTAAAGGCAGGGTTGGTAATTTTCAAAAACTAGCATGATTTTGAAAGTAGCATTCCCTCAGTGCGCCGTCTGCACCCCCTCTCCCCTGTGCTCCCTCTAAAGCCACGCCCCCTCACTTACATGCACGAGCGCCATTGGTCCAGAAGCGGACCTCAACTCATGCTTTGAGTGTGCACTAGTGCACGAAAGGTGTAGAGAACAAGCAGGGAGACAGGAAGGCGTGTGATTGGTTCATCAGATTGGTACCTCGTGGCAGACATTGGTCAAAGTTTTTACAGACTTACAAACTGATACAGATGATGGATTTTCTTTGTTCCTTTTTCAGAGAACATGAGTTATTAATTTCTGTCAGGACCTAAAGACAATTTCAACCAAAATCTTTTTTAAAAAAAAGGAGATCTGGAGAAAAATACCAACCCTGCCTTTAACCCCCCAAAATTGTGTCTCCATCTTTGGGATTGTGTTATGTGTGTCACATTTCTGAGCCCAGTCCTCTATTCAAACGTAAAATTAACTAAACTACTCTGTCAGTAGCAGGGAATTGTTTTTGTTTCATGTTTTATTGTAAAAGTGCAGTATTATTTTATCCATCCACATATTCTCACTGTGTTTATTTTCGTCTAAAGGAGCTTAGTGTGGTGCTGGTCAAAGCAGACGGGACATTGAAGTCTCCTCTTAAAAAGCTGCTGTCTGCCTCGACCACAGACGAGCTGCTGCAGAGGACTGCAGCCAGCCCAGGAGACCTGCTGCTGGTAGCAGCTGGTTCCCTTCACACCGTGGTAAGACACAGACATTATGTTAGTGTGGTGGAATTTCTGTAGTTATTTAGATTATAATGTACAGATGTCATTAGGTTTATTTACTGTTCTCTAATGTCAGTCAGACCTGACAGAGTTCAGTTGTTATTAGAACACCAAGTACAGCTTAGAGAGTGTCAACTGTTCTTCCTGATATCTGTAAGGATGTTTGGTAGACTTGTTGTCTGCTCCAGTGTTATAGACGTCACAGTTTAGTCTAGGTGAGTCAATGTGACCCTGATAATGATAATGTCTTTTAGGATATATGCGATGCCTTTCAAAGAGTTCTGCAAATGTGATTGAGCAAGACACGGGAACAGAAGTGTGATGTTGAATCATGTCTCCTCGACGAGTATTCATCTGATGTATAAACTTTCATCAACGTAAGCCATCTGAGTCAACTGAGTCTTATTGTGTCAAGTCTTAGTCATTTCTTCAACAGTAAGACCGAAACATCAAAGTGAATGTAATGTTTTTTATTATTTATTCATTCCTTGTTTTGTCTCTCCATCTTTATCCTGTCAGCGGCCGTTGCTGGGGAGTCTCCGCCTGCAGTGTGCACAGCTGCTGGAGTCTCGCGGCGTTTCAGTCCGTGACCCCTTGGCTTTTCACTTCCTGTGGGTTGTGGACTTTCCTCTGTTCTTGCCAAAAGAAAACGAGCCAGAGCAGCTGGAGTCAGCCCATCACCCGTTTACCGCTCCTCTGCCGGAGGACGCACAGTTACTCTACACAGAGCCTCACAAGGTAGTCAAACACGCCCTGATCACACACCTGCACAAAACACCTGAAGAACCCATTTAGTAAATAATAATCCTTCATCATGTGTGATCCGTTTAATCTTCTGGGCTGTATTCCGTCTTGCCAGGTGCGCGGTCAGCACTACGACCTGGTGTTGAACGGCTGTGAGATAGGAGGAGGATCCATCCGCATCCATAAGGCCTCAGAGCAGCTTCATGTCCTGAAGAATATCCTCAGAGTCAGTTGTTTTTTCATATTTTATCAGTGTGTGTTTTTACATTTGGAATAACTTGAACAAATTGCTGATCATCACAGTGTTTGATTATTTTGTTTCTGCTGCAGGAGGATCCCAGTCTTCTCTCTCACCTGCTCCAGGCTCTTGATTTTGGAGCACCACCACATGGAGGCATAGCTCTGGGTAAGGTCAACTCTGCAGCTGACCACAGCATGCAGCTCACTTTCAGAATTACTTTATTTCTAAATTTGGTATGTGACATGTCATTAGAATGAGCTGCGACTTAGTTATCGAAAATGTTGACAAAGACGGTCTAGGATTAGATAATAACACAAATAACAGAAGTTAGACTTTTATGTCCAAGTGGGAAACGTGCCTTAGACTTCACAATTTTCTGATACAATAAGAAATATCAGTCACTTATCTTACCACATGGCCTTTAGTGACCACCTCAACCAACACAGCATTAACCTCTTCAACAGACCCAGGCTCTGTTCATGTGACCTTCCAGGTAGTGACTGACTGATATACTACCTGTTCTACTACATGGCCTCCTAATGGCCTCCACAACCCAAGCATGTAGACTGATGGGCAGCGAGATCCAGCACATCATCGGGGTTATCATGACATGAAAACAGATGAACCTATTGCTCGTCTGATTTGTTATCTCGTAAAACATTTTCCTCACGAGCTTATGGTCTCAATTTATAGTTTCAAGTCCTCTTCAACGCAGCATGATGTTCATTTTGTAAGTTATGTTCCCACATAAATCAAAGAGATGATAAAGCAGGGTATGCTTTAGGACATGGCTACCTGTGATGCCTACCATGATGACCATGATGACCTGTCAACCAGGATAGAAACCTAACGATGCATATCAATTCTTTCATCCAAATATGGCCACTTGTAAAAAAGAGAAGCAAGAGTGAAGTCCAAAGACTCAACTTGAGGATTTGAAAGTGGGATTTGACGTTGATTTGATGACATCTACTTCTTCTCTAGACATTCTAGGATTTGATGTCAGGGATGAAGTAGCTCTCATGCACTGAGCAGAGCAAACATACTGTAAATCAAAGGTTAAGATATGTAGTTAGACTAGGGATAAGCACAGTTCTTATGCTTTAAAGTTTGAATGATTTTGTATTTATTCACACGTTTCCTGCTCACTTCTCTTCAAGGTTTGGACCGGCTGGTCTCCATCATGGTCGGCGCTTCCAGCATCCGTGATGTCATCGCCTTCCCCAAGTCCTTCCGAGGTCACGACCTCATGAGCTGTGCCCCTGACTTTGTATCAGAGGAGGATCTTAAGTCTTACCACATCTCGGTCAAATGGCCGACTGAGCGAGAAGGAGGAGGAGGAGGAGGAGGAGGAGGAGAGGGGAAGTGAGGGGGTAGAGAGGGGCGTGATACACCAGTGGACGGGATGTTGCCTTCACAGACCTCTGTAACCCAGACGACTTTAGAAAGATTGTGAAGATGAAGTGACAGATGAGCAGAGTAGCAGCAGGCGGTCTATGAAGAGATCTGCCAGCTGGCCTGCGCATGTGAGTAGGAGAAGAGGAAGTGAAGAGGAGGTGGTGTTGTGGCTGCAGAATAGAAATATAAAGACTGTTATGTCTGTGTTCAGTTACTGAACTCATGATATTATACAACCCTTTCTTAATACTTTCAAACTTTATTTTAAAGATGAATGATGTCATGGATTTATTGACATTTCAAAGACTCACATCTATACAGACTCTCTGTCAATAAAATGATCATTTTGTTTTGGTTTGAGTGACATGTCATCCAAACTTTGTTCCAGTCTGTGTATTCTTGATCAGAATAAAATTCAGGAGAATCACTTCAGACCTGTCACTTATTGTACTGAAAACAAAGCTTATCTTCAGGGGGATCTTTCATAAGTACAGCCATTAGAAGCAGTATTGTTCTGCATATTCAAGTATTTTTGTTCTGGGTAAACACTTTCTGAAGGGGAAGTTGACCCCAAATAATGATTAGGCACCCTTCAGGGTCTACAATGCCTCGCATCCAATGACAGTCGGGAATGGCTCCAGCCCGCCTACAACCACGAAAACAGAACAAGTGGTATAGATAATGGATCGATGGATGAACTACCTCTACTGTTCTGCTGCATTCAGGTGCTGCTCAGGTGGTCTGAAGTTTCCGAGCTGGGATGTCGTTCTTCTGACTTCAGTGTGTTCAAGTGATTTCAGTTCAGAAAGTCTGAATGTTGTAAAAACTCTCCAACAGCGTTAATGCTACGAAGAATATCTGTGGAATGAAACTGATAAATGTTATATTATATATGAAAAAGTATGTTAACGTTAACAAAACATATTTTGCCCCCCTTTGTTCTGACGATTCTTACATCAAGTCGGCAAGTCGGGCACCTCATTCTTTTTCAAGATTCCAAGTTGTTGTTCCGACTGGAGCAGGCATTTTACAACTTGGAAACTTGTTTTTCCGACGTGTCTGACACCACATGAATGCACCATTATTTTAGCCACGTGTATACCGAATGCTGACAAATAAATATAATGATTGGCCACCCTAAAAATCCTATTTGCCCTGCCAGAGGCGGGACTGAAACATTGGGTCTTTTATTTTAGATTGTAAATAAATCTTTGCATGTCTACTCATCACTGTCTTAATTGTGATGTACAAACTGGCAAAGTGATGGGACCAAAACACTGCAAGTTAGACAGTGCAAGAGTTTGAATGCACTTTTATAAGTACTTTAAATTGTGACTTTAAACATGAATCTTCTCTTTTCATCATTAAAAAATTAAGCACATTTTTTTCCATTATCTCATGTTATAAAAGTTGATATGATTGGTGAGGTTAGAAAGGGTAAATAATTTATATTTATTTGTGTGTGTTGCAGTGTTAATCTTCACACCATTTTCTAATTTAGTCATAGTCTCCTGATGAAAATGTCCTTTATATTGAGTCAGATATTAGTCATTTGTTATTGATTTAATTTAGTCAATTAGTCACTGACTAAAATTACACATCATTTTAGTTGAAAAAAATAGAAGATATGTTCGTCAACAAAATCAGACTCAAGCTTTTATTTTGATTATCAGAAGCTCCAGGGGGCGGGGCTTCACGGACCTGCAGGTGAGAGGCTGCACATTGTTGCACTCACCACACACACACACACACACACACACACACACACACACCTTTGATGAAGTCTGCTATAGTTTACAATGATTTTAGAACAGCTGAGGGGGGTACGTGATAATCCTCACTTGTAATGTAGTTTTTGTTTTCGTCACATTTTCGTCAATTAGATGATGAAGTAATATTATTTATCAAATCATCAAATAGCAGAGTTTCGTCTCGTCATCGTCATAGTTGACTAATTTAAAAAGACCTTCGTCAACGAATATTTTCGTCATTTATTTCGTTGACGAGATTTACACTGGTGTGTGTGTTTGTGCACTCATCATACTTCAGGCCACCCCTGCATAAGCAAGTGCCCACCACAGTCCAAAAAGTCTGGACGCACCCCTGCTTCAGGGGCTCCCTAGAATACAATGAAAGAGATCCTTAATTAAAGTGTGATTGTATTCATGAGTAATTGTTGTATAAAGTTTAAGTACAAATAATTTCCACAGACTGGACAGAAAGGCTGGACCATCTCTAAGAAGAGCTACATCATTTTGAAATCATTTCATCATAAGTGGGGATTTGTCTTGACAGGTTCCTTTGTTCCTTTATAATTGCATTTGAGTCCTATGTATAAAATATTGTTATACTAATTTAATGGATTAGATTTGTAAAAAGATTTGTATTTTTTTTCCGGATATAAAAATGAAGGAACACAAAAACAACCAATCAGAAAGCATGACGTAAACAGTGTTAACCCGGAAGAGAAGTGTGCCAGCCTGTGACCTCTGCTGTGTACGTATCGCGTTAGAAAGGAAAGATGACTGAACAGAGATGTGATTGTTCCGCTTTGCCCTCGACAGCAGTGAACACTTTGCTTTTTTCAACGAGTTAACAGCGACAACAAGGACCAGAGCCTCCGACATGTCTTTAGAAACAGTCTGTAAGTCGCTGTGTTTCCATGGTTTTCTCGCAGGATGCTAAACGACTCTACCACTAATATAACATTAGCTTCAACATATAACGGTATCTTATCTCTTTAGTTTTTTTTGCGTGCACCTTTTTGTTGCTCTCGCTTTGCCGTGTGTTGTTCCTGATAATCCTCTAAAACGTAGACAGTAATGGCTCCGATGGGCATCCGGCTGTCTCCGCTCGGTGTGGCGGTGTTCTGCCTGCTGGGAGTCGGTGTCATCTACCACCTGTACTCAGGAGTCATCTCCAGCCGCCTGGCTGCTTTCAGAGCAGACTCCTCTTTCCTCGTCAGGTCAGACCCTCTCATATTAACGTAACTATTATATAATCTAACATTATGTTACCTGTGCTAGTGTTTGCACTGAAACTGTATCTTACCTGTTTCTATGTTTAACACAAGTCCATAACTAGTGGTGACTAAACTCTTAAATGTATGTATGAATGGATGAGTTAATACTGATGGACTCTTTACTCAGCAGCCTCTACCATCAGTGTGTGAATGTGTATGAATGGATGAGTTAACACTGATGGACTCTTTACTCAGCAGCCTCTACCATCAGTGTGTGAATGTGTATGAATGGATGAGTTAATACTGATGGACTCTTTACACAGCAGCCTCTACCATCAGTGTGTGAGTGTGTATGAATGGATGAGTTAATACTGATGGACTCTTTACCCAGCAGCCTCTACCATCAGTGTGTGAATGTGTATGAATGGATGAGTTAATACTGATGGACTCTTTACTCAGCAGCCTCTACCATCAGTGTGTGAGTGTGTATGAATGGATGAGTTAATACTGATGGACTCTTTACTCAGCAGCCTCTACCATCAGTGTGTGAATGTGTATGAATGGATGAGTTAATACTGATGGACTCTTTACTCAGCAGCCTCTACCATCAGTGTGTGAATGTGTATGAATGGATGAGTTAACACTGATGGACTCTTTACTCAGCAGCCTCTACCATCAGTGTGTGAATGTGTATGAATGGATGAGTTAATACTGATGGACTCTTTACTCAGCAGCCTCTACCATCAGTGTCTTAGTGTGTATGAATGGATGAGTTAATACTGATGGACTCTTTACTCAGCAGCCTCTACCATCAGTGTGTGAATGTGTATGAATGGATGAGTTAACACTGATGGACTCTTTACTCAGCAGCCTCTACCATCAGTGTGTGAATGTGTATGAATGGATGAGTTAATACTGATGGACTCTTTACTCAGCAGCCTCTACCATCAGTGTGTTAGTGTGTATGAATGGATGAGTTAATACTGATGGACTCTTTACACAGCAGCCTCTACCATCAGTGTGTGAATGTGTATGAATGGATGAGTTAATACTGATGGACTCTTTACACAGCAGCCTCTACCATCAGTGTGTGAATGTGTATGAATGGATGAGTTAATACTGATGGACTCTTTACTCAGCAGCCTCTACCATCAGTGTGTGACTGTGTATGAATGGATGAGTTAATACTGATGGACTCTTTACACAGCAGCCTCTACCATCAATGTGTGAGTGTGTATGAATGGATGAGTTAATACTGATGGACTCTTTACACAGCAGCATCTACCATCAGTGTGTGAGTGTGTATGAATGGATGAGTTAATACTGATGGACTCTTTACACAGCAGCCTCTACCATCAGTGTGTGAGTGTGTATGAATGGATGAGTTAATACTGATGGACTCTTTACACAGCAGCCTCTACCATCAGTGTGTGAATGTGTATGAATGGATGAGTTAATACTGATGGACTCTTTACTCAGCAGCCTCTACCATCAGTGTGTGAATGTGTATGAATGGATGAGTTAATACTGATGGACTCTTTACTCAGCAGCCTCTACCATCAGTGTGTGAATGTGTATGAATGGATGAGTTAATACTGATGGACTCTTTACACAGCAGCCTCTACCATCAGTGTGTGAGTGTGTATGAATGGATGAGTTAATACTGATGGACTCTTTACACAGCAGCCTCTACCATCAGTGTGTGAGTGTGTATGAATGGATGAGTTAATACTGATGGAGTCTTTACTCAGCAGCCTCTACCATCAGTGTGTGAATGTGTATGAATGGATGAGTTAATACTGATGGACTCTTTACTCAGCAGCCTCTACCATCAGTGTGTTAGTGTGTATGAATGGATGAGTTAATACTGATGGACTCTTTACACAGCAGCCTCTACCATCAGTGTGTGAATGTGTATGAATGGATGAGTTAATACTGATGGACTCTTTACACAGCAGCCTCTACCATCAGTGTGTGAATGTGTATGAATGGATGAGTTAATACTGATGGACTCTTTACTCAGCAGCCTCTACCATCAGTGTGTGAGTGTGTATGAATGGATGAGTTAATACTGATGGACTCTTTACTCAGCAGCCTCTACCATCAGTGTGTGAGTGTGTATGAATGGATGAGTTAATACTGATGGAGTCTTTACTCAGCAGCCTCTACCATCAGTGTGTGAATGTGTATGAATGGATGAGTTAATACTGATGGACTCTTTACTCAGCAGCCTCTACCATCAGTGTGTGACTGTGTATGAATGGATGAGTTAATACTGATGGACTCTTTACACAGCAGCCTCTACCATCATTGTGTGAGTGTGTATGAATGGATGAGTTAATACTGATGGACTCTTTACACAGCAGCCTCTACCATCAGTGTGTGAGTGTGTATGAATGGATGAGTTAATACTGATGGACTCTTTACACAGCAGCCTCTACCATCAGTGTGTGAGTGTGTATGAATGGATGAGTTAATACTGATGGACTCTTTACACAGCAGCCTCTACCATCAGTGTGTGAATGTGTATGAATGGATGAGTTAATACTGATGGACTCTTTACTCAGCAGCCTCTACCATCAGTGTGTGAGTGTGTATGAATGGATGAGTTAATACTGATGGAATCTTTACTCAGCAGCCTCTACCATCAGTGTGTGAGTGTGTATGAATGGATGAGTTAATACTGATGGAGTCTTTACTCAGCAGCCTCTACCATCAGTGTGTGAATGTGTATGAATGGATGAGTTAATACTGATGGACTCTTTACTCAGCAGCCTCTACCATCAGTGTGTGACTGTGTATGAATGGATGAGTTAATACTGATGGACTCTTTACACAGCAGCCTCTACCATCAATGTGAGTGTGTATGAATGGATGAGTTAATACTGATGGACTCTTTACACAGCAGCATCTACCATCAGTGTGTGAGTGTGTATGAATGGATGAGTTAATACTGATGGACTCTTTACACAGCAGCCTCTACCATCAGTGTGTGAGTGTGTATGAATGGATGAGTTAATACTGATGGACTCTTTACACAGCAGCCTCTACCATCAGTGTGTGAATGTGTATGAATGGATGAGTTAACACTGATGGACTCTTTACTCAGCAGCCTCTACCATCAGTGTGTGAATGTGTATGAATGGATGAGTTAATACTGATGGACTCTTTACACAGCAGCCTCTACCATCAGTGTGTGAGTGTGTATGAATGGATGAGTTAATACTGATGGACTCTTTACTCAGCAGCCTCTACCATCAGTGTGTGAGTGTGTATGAATGGATGAGTTAATACTGATGGACTCTTTACTCAGCAGCCTCTACCATCAGTGTGTGAGTGTGTATGAATGGATGAGTTAATACTGATGGATTCTTTACTCAGCAGCCTCTACCATCAGTGTGTGAGTGTGTATGAATGGATGAGTTAATACTGATGGACTCTTTACACAGCAGCCTCTACCATCAATGTGTGAGTGTGTATGAATGGATGAGTTAATACTGATGGACTCTTTACACAGCAGCATCTACCATCAGTGTGTGAGTGTGTATGAATGGATGAGTTAATACTGATGGACTCTTTACACAGCAGCCTCTACCATCAGTGTGTGAGTGTGTATGAATGGATGAGTTAATACTGATGGACTCTTTACACAGCAGCCTCTACCATCAGTGTGTGAATGTGTATGAATGGATGAGTTAATACTGATGGACTCTTTACTCAGCAGCCTCTACCATCAGTGTGTGAATGTGTATGAATGGATGAGTTAATACTGATGGACTCTTTACTCAGCAGCCTCTACCATCAGTGTGTGAATGTGTATGAATGGATGAGTTAATACTGATGGACTCTTTACACAGCAGCCTCTACCATCAGTGTGTGAGTGTGTATGAATGGATGAGTTAATACTGATGGACTCTTTACTCAGCAGCCTCTACCATCAGTGTGTGAGTGTGTATGAATGGATGAGTTAATACTGATGGACTCTTTACTCAGCAGCCTCTACCATCAGTGTGTGAGTGTGTATGAATGGATGAGTTAATACTGATGGAGTCTTTACTCAGCAGCCTCTACCATCAGTGTGTGAATGTGTATGAATGGATGAGTTAATACTGATGGACTCTTTACTCAGCAGCCTCTACCATCAGTGTGTGACTGTGTATGAATGGATGAGTTAATACTGATGGACTCTTTACACAGCAGCCTCTACCATCAGTGTGTGAGTGTGTATGAATGGATGAGTTAATACTGATGGACTCTTTACACAGCAGCCTCTACCATCAGTGTGTGAGTGTGTATGAATGGATGAGTTAATACTGATGGACTCTTTACACAGCAGCCTCTACCATCAGTGTGTGAGTGTGTATGAATGGATGAGTTAATACTGATGGACTCTTTACACAGCAGCCTCTACCATCAGTGTGTGAATGTGTATGAATGGATGAGTTAATACTGATGGACTCTTTACTCAGCAGCCTCTACCATCAGTGTGTGAATGTGTATGAATGGATGAGTTAATACTGATGGACTCTTTACACAGCAGCCTCTACCATCAGTGTGTGAATGTGTATGAATGGATGAGTTAATACTGATGGACTCTTTACACAGCAGCCTCTACCATCAGTGTGTGAGTGTGTATGAATGGATGAGTTAATACTGATGGACTCTTTACACAGCAGCCTCTACCATCAGTGTGTGAGTGTGTATGAATGGATGAGTTAATACTGATGGACTCTTTACTCAGCAGCCTCTACCATCAGTGTGTGAATGTGTAGGTGTGACATGCGGTGTAAAAGCCATTTAAAGTCCATCTACCTTTTACGAAATGTTTCACAAATATTTTTTTAAATGATCAATCCAGCAGAGGATGAACAACCTCTGTTATAAACAGTGTCATGTAAGACTTGCAGACTTAGTTAGTGTGTACTAGGGCTGGGAATCTTTGGGTGTCTCACGATTGTATTTTGAGTCACATCAGTCTCATTCAATAAATCCTCGGGGCTGTTTCTGAAAGATCCCATGAACCCTGAGCTGTTGAGCTTTTCCACTTTCATCAGAACTGACGTGAAGGAAGAAAAAAAGCTTTAAACATTCAGTTTTGATGCAAACTCATGATTCATCTTGATACTTTGAATATCTTTTCTGTCTTTTCTACACCTTTGCACATTTATATATGTTCCTAAAATGAATCTTTGTGTTTCTACATATTACAGTATAAATGTATCTCAGAGTAATCTTTGAGTGTTTTTATGGTATGGCTTTGTCATTACACTTCACCTCCCTTCTGAATGAGCCCGTGACAAATACTTGAATCTTGATGTTTGTTTTGCGTTTGTCCCTGCAGACAGAAGAGGACCGTGGACCTGAGGGACCTGCTGGCTGTCTGTGTGGAGGCTGCAGTATTAGGCGGTAAAGAGGTAAAACACACAGCTCATTAAACAAATATTAACAAGGCTTCATTAGTAGTTCTGTTTATAAAGCTCCTAATGCCTCAGTGTATTTGTCTTGTTTGATGGTGGTTTATAAATTAGAGGTATTAGAGAACCTGACAGTGATGACCTGTTTAAAATCACCGGGCTGAAGGAGGGTGTTGTAAGATGTATATTTTCATAAAATGAAATCACAAAACATGTTGACCTTCAAGACTTGTACATAGATTTTTATCCTGGAGATAATTGTTGTGGAAACAGGAATGTGTCTACGTGCTTCGACTCAACTGAGTCTTCATCATGATGACACAACTTGATCTGTTTGAGATACTTCATCAGAGTGCCTCACACTTTCAGTTTGGATTGACATTTCTACACAATGAACTTTGTTTGTAATCAGGACAGTCGTTTATTTATAAGTCATGTGACCTCTCTCCCCTATCCTTAAAGATCACCTGATTCCTCTGTATTTATTTCACCCAGTGCAGCACTCCCTTCAACCCTTTCCCTTAGATGAAGTTATTTTTTTGAGTAATGTTTGTACAGAAATCCAAAGTGTGTATTTATGTGTCCTTCTTGTGTGGTGGTCGAGCTTCAGGATAAACTCAACTGAAGGATGTGAATGTGTTTTTTCTGCCTAGGTGAAGACTGTGCGTGAGGAAAACAACCTGAACGAGAAGTCGAAGGGCGAGACGAGGGAGGGAGCCAGCGAGCCTCTGACTTTGGGAGACCTGCAGTCCCACAGAAAAATGTTCAACCTCATAAAGAACACATTCCCTGAAATCACGGTGAGCCATCCACTCACTCAGAATGATTTCTAAGATGAACATTTCAAACTCTCTCAACTGAAAACTGTCATGAAGAAGCATTTAAGGCCTCTCAGGGCGACTGCTTCTGGGCTGCATGAGTTATTGTCTTAGCATCGAAAATGCAACGTGGACATGTGCAATAGTGACATTGCAGGATGAGGATAAAAACTTAACTTGAACTAGTGCTGTCAATCGATTACATTTTTTAATCACGTTGAGCACAAATTCAAATACTTGTATTTACTTTTTTTTTAATTCCATGACACTTCCATGTGCAACATTGAAATCCAAACAAAGCTGCAAAACAGTCCAAAACAGCTGATTTGGGATTGTGGCAGATCTGATTTAAAACGTGGCCCAGGTCACCCCATGGATCCGCCCCTGCTGTCCAGTCAGAATTATGAGCCCATCCAGCTCATCTCCAGCTCCACTACACGTACAGAGGTGTGTGTTCTGGATGCTAACACAGGATCACTCAGACAACTATGTTAGCACGTTGCACAATTTCAGCCACATGTTGCCACACACCCAACCGGAGCACATAAGCGTGTGTTTAGCAATTACTGCCAGAGAATTGAAGACAATGAATGGCTTATTTAGTGCAACAGAAGGAGCCTCTTATAGTTTTTAAGTCATAAGTCTCTTTCTAATGCATAAGCTACATCCCCTACATGCTGTGAGTGTGAAAGACTCGATCAGGAGATGTGACCTGAGGTGAGCAGACAGAAGTTTCATCACAGGGGAATGTTTGTCGATGACGCTGATTATTTAACCGGTTTATACCCAGCACAAAGAGACCGGAGGCTGCAGCTCTGTCCATAATTCACCAATGATCTCTCTGGTTAACTTACAGACAAAGAAGCAAAGTCAGATGATTAATGTGCATAAAACATAAGGTCTCTAGATACCTTAGATGTTACCGTCACATAGAAATTTGTGACTGAGTTTTTAAAGCTGTACCATCTCAGCCGAGCTCTTTATGTCCAATTAAAATGCTGTCAGAGATGGCTGACATTAAGATAAAACAAATACGACACACAGCTCACAACCCTTACTGGGCAGGAAAATACGTCCTTCTGCAAGAGCTCCGTTTACCCCGTATACACTGTAACTTTGAAATCTGGCAAAATTTGTCATAAACACTTCAGAAAGCGATGGTAACTCACACAAATGCTACTGGTTTGTGTTGGCTGAAAGAGTTAACAGGAGCTGAACTGGGTGCTCACGGATGTTTGAGATTACTGGATGAATGTTAAGTTGACGTAAAGACACACACTTATTAAGTCAATCATCTGCTTGATAATGGCAGAACAAACACACACAACCACCCCCCACACACACACACACACACACACTTAAGACAATGCAACAAAAAACCTCTGGGCGGGGCGCTAATAGCCTAGAGGTTATGTCGCCCGCCCCATTGTGCAGAGGCTATAGTCCTCCAAATCTGACCTCGGCCCTTTGCTCCATGTCATCCCCCTCTCTCTCTCCTCCCAACATTTCCTGTCTCTCTTCAGCCGTCCTGTCTAATAATGGGAAAAAAGGCCGAAGTATAAATCTCTAAGCATGTTCAAAATTCTCTGATTTGAAAAGTTTTTTTTTTCTAGATTTTTTAAAGAAACTCTAAAAAATGGTTGTTTTAATTGACTTGTATTGTTCTTGTCTAGTCTTCTGACTACTCAAAGTGCTTTTCACACCGCCTGTATTCACACCACATTCACACACTGATGGTGGAGGCTGCTATGTAAAGTGTCCATCAGAATTCACCAATATCTTTCATTACAGTCACACATCGCTGACGCAGCAGCAGGAGCATTTTGGCTTTCAGTTTCTTGCACTTGAACAATGTGACTGAGGATCTGGGTTTCACAAACGACTGTACCACTGAGCCACAGCTGCACATCATTTGTAAAAGCTATTCTCACTTGGTCTTACACTCAGAATGTTTTTTACACTGGTGTTGACATCATGTTTCTGCAATCCCACAAATGATTGAGGTATAGATGTTAATGTTGTGACAGGCTCAACAGCACCATTAGATTTAAGTTAAGACCAAAAATGTTTTTTTGCACCTCTTCGCAACCTGTTTAAAGTTCAAAATACGCCCATGACAAAGGACTATTTATTGTGTTTGCATGTGTTGGCTCTCAGGTGAACAGTGAGGAGCATGACAACGTGGTGGATAAGGTGACCTGGAGTCGAGACATCCCAGCGGACATACTAGACAAGATAGAGGGCGGCAAGGAAGCTACTCCTGAGAGCATCACTGTGTGGATCGACCCTCTGGATGCTACGCAAGAGTATACAGGTGTGCATGTTACTGAGTTACAGGATACTGTTTGAAGATACACTGGACAGTATTATGTCCACCTCTCCCTGAGAGAAACATTATACTGCTCTCTAGAATCAGACTGAGGCCTGCAAACAAAACATGAAAGCAGGAGGTAAGTGTGTCCACTTCAGCTGTTTGGATTCTTTGGATAAAAAACAATTTTCACTCCAGATTTTTTTTTCTGATTCTGTAATTGAAGTAATTAAATCATTTTGATCCCAATGATTGAATATTCCTGCAGGGAAAAAATAAATTCCTCAAAAATAAATTCAAAGCAGAGAATTTTCAGTAAATGTAAAACATAGCCAGAGGGTTAGTTGCTGAACATTTTGTCTTAGGTGTCATTGTGTGTGTGTGTCCATTATCAGCAGACGGCTGACTTAAGTATATATCCTTGTTTGCTGCAATGGCAACTTAACATTGATCAGTGAGCTCCCAGTTCAGCTCCTGTTAACTCTGTAACCAGTAGCATTAAACCATCTCTTTCTCCTTTTCTCTGGAGTGTTAATGGTACATTTTCCAGATTGCAAAGACACAGTGTATATGAGGTAAACTGAGTATTTACAGAAGGATGCACAGTAAAGGTTGTGAGCTGTAAAAGGACTATTCTGTAATACCTCACTTTAAGTGTGTGAATCAGGCTCTTCAGAATGCATATTAATAATATACAGAGTATTCTGTTTAGTTTAGTAAGGCAAGTTTGGGTCCATCAAAGGAGCAAAATAAAAAATGAGACGATGAATCTATTAGTGCTATCAGTGAATGTTTAAAGTCTTCAACCTAAAGAAAGAATCTGACTTTTACTAACTTTTTTATCACCCTCAAGTGTTCTGGAAAAATCCAAAAATACTCAAGCTCCAAACAATTTTACAAACTCTTGTTGAATTGGTAGTCACAAAGGATTTGGAACAAAGCACATGTATATTGAGTAATGTTGTTCTACTGTTCTGTCTGGTAGAATCTATCTATCTATCTTCCTTGTTCATGTGTATGTATTTAACACCAAAGAAGCAGGAGTTAAATGTGCTCGTTCAAACCCTTGTTTCAGTGTTATTTATCAAGACGCTGAGCATAAAGAAAGGCATTCATCTCCACCGGTCTCCTGTTCCCACCCATATCCTGTGACCTCTTTGTACATCTCTCCATGTATCTTCAGGCTCGTCTCTTCTTTGTTTTCTGATTGGTTCTTTCTTTCGACTGGGCCCGCCCTCTTTACCTGCTCCTCTTTCTCTCTCCATAGAAAATCTGGTGAAGTTTGTGACTACAATGGTGTGTGTTGCTGTGGATGGTAAACCAAAGATTGGGGTGATACACCAGCCGTTCTCTGGGTTCACAGGTAAACATGTGTTCTGTGTGTTAAACCATAAAGCCTCCAGACATGAAATCACATTTTTACTGACATCTTTAGAGAACCCTCATACAGAGAAATCTTTCTTTTTTGTTGCAGCTAAAGGATCAAAGTTCTTGTCTTTTTTTTAAAGAACTAAAACTTTATCTGTAAGAGGAATTGTAGGAGAGATTTGCTTTTAAGAGTTTTAAAAGTTAAAACGTTGGTCGTTATATTTGACCTTTTCCTCTGTTAACCCTTTAAGACCTTTGTCTCTCTGCCCCCAGCCTGGGCACTTGTAGGTGAGGGGTCAAACATGCGTGCTCGGTCCTCCTACAGTATCAGCCCTCCAAAGGTGATCGTTTCACGCTCCCACTCTGGAAAAGTCAAAAGTTATATCCAGGATGCTTTTGGAAACAGCACCACGGTGATACCAGCTGGTGGAGCAGGTGGGTGGAGTTAAAAAAGACTTTCTATATCCAGTAAGAAAGTTAACATTACAGCCTGCTTACATAAAGCCTGCTAAAGTCTGTCGCTGTAAACGGGGCCAAACATGTGTAAAACGATGTTATCAGACAGTCTACTGTTTTCTCCTCCTTGTCTTTATACTCGAACGTCCCCACAATGCAGATTTGAATGACGCCTGTGCTTCCTCAAACTACAGCCTCTCCTCACGACTCGTCATGATAAAGTAATCTGACACCTGTGTTGTCAGCTATCACTAACTTTAGCGCAAAGTTATTGAATATTAACTCAAGGGGAGGGGTGTCCTTTTCCCAGTACGTGGACTCACTTACACAAACAAAAACAATTCAGAGAGACACATGGAGGTAAATCTGCTGAGCTCCTGTAAAGCTGACTGGCTCTTCAGTTAAAAAAACAAAAAGAGCAGTCAGGTGCAAACTTCTCTCTGTAAAAGAAAAACATGGAGGTTCATGTAAACACTATCTCATTCCCATTGACCTGTGCTCTTCTCTCTCACTTAGGATATAAGGTCCTGTCACTTCTGGAGATGCCTATAAGTGATGCAACTTCTACAGACCAGGCAGATGTTTACATCCACATCACCTTCATTAAGAAATGGGACATCTGTGCTGGTGCAGCACTCCTCAACGCACTGGGTAATGTAACAAAGGTTATACTTCACTGTGTGCTTTCCTTTTTAAATATTCACTTTTTGGCTGCTTTTGAAACATTCAATTTAAAGGAGCAATATGTAGGGTGCAACACTGCCCCCTAGAGGTTGACCTTGGAGCAGAGTTGAAGTCTATTCTACATTTAAAGAAAATCACTTTTAGCTTTTCACTATGAAATGGGTTTGAATGATGAGCGGCTAACAATGAGGTGTTTTCACTATGATTCTAGGAGGCAGCATGACGACCCTAAAGGGAGAAGACATCGACTACAGTGATACACCTCTGAACAAAGGAGGACTCGTGGCCAGTGTCGGTGTGGACCATAAGGCTGTGCTGGAGAGATTACCAAACTGGGACCCTGAAAAGCACTGAGAAACACAAAGCCATTAGTAGACGGGTCACAGTGTGGTAAAGACAACAGAAGTCTGCATGATTTCATTTCCTGGTGACACCAAAACCTCCACACTTCAGATGGATCTGAGTCACTGTCCCTTACAGAGACCACAAAGACTGTGTGGCTAACCAGGCTCTGAATACACACGTCTAGACATGTGTACATAGTAAGGAGAAATGCTCCATCATGCATAAACACACAAACACATGCTCACAGTGATTACAAGAGAACTACTACCTGAGTCCCTTCACCTTCAGAAAACAGGATGAATCCACTGTGAAGAAATCTGAGGAGCACAATGCTGAACTGTACAACAAAATCATGGAGTGACCGATCTCCTCGTCTTTCATCTTCTTAAAGCCCGACTCCATCACAAGCTCTTCCAGAGGAAATACAAGAACAAGGTACACCGTGTTTTTCCAGACAGGCTGAGAGTCATTGAACATCTGCCTCGTTTGGTCTCAGCAGCCGGTGTAACATGGTCTTACATGCAAAAAAAAAAACAATAACCCTGTTTACCAGCACCAGTAAAACCACCTCAGTTTACTCCACACCGTCTTCAGGTTTTCATCTGAAGTGGATTAGAGATTCATGTTTTTATTAATTTAACTTTGACAGATCAATAAACTGAATCTTTGTCATTATTCAGATAAAACCAGCTCAAACTAGAACGCTTTCCCAACAACCCATTTTTACCTGAAAGCAGTGCCTGCTGGGTAAGGAGATCAACGTGCTCTGACCAAACCAGAAGTTCGTTAGAGGGAAACACAAACATTGATCTGCTTACATTGTCTTAAGTTTATCCAACTCAAAAAACTACAATATGAAGTTCTAAAGAAGTAGTCCAAAGTGTTTGGCAAGAGGTCTGCTTTACTAAAGTACATTTTTTTCTTAACTATGTTGCGGCCATGTGAAGCAAAATAAAAAGTGTTTCTTCAAAATTAATAAAAGTGAAATGATTAAAGGGAAGATGAAGGAAAAGTCCACTTTTTAAATCTTTCATCTCTCTTCCCTGAGACTCATTTTTGTCCCGTTTAAAACTTTTCAGTGTGTGGAGTTGCTGTGATTGGTGCTTCCCTTACTCTTCTGTTATAAGAGGTCGTAAACACACAGACATGATAACTCCAGGGTGAGCCCATCACAATCAGGTGAAGTCAGAATCATTCAAAACCCGTCTGTCTGATGGTGGTTTTCTTCTGTAACGTGTTGTAAATATGACGTTCACAGCTGTCACCTCTCTGCTACTGACAGTGCTCATGGTTAATGATGGAGAAAGAGCTAACATGTTCACTGATGTGCTCCTGGATCTGCCATCTCATAACTCATGACTTTATAACTAAACTCTAAGTCTGCCAATGTGCAGTACAGGAGAAGGTAAAGAAGTGTGTATCGTCAGTGTTTCATCACCAAGAAGACGACAGAAGTTTAAAAGACTTACAGCTTGGAAAGAGTCACATTGAAGACTGTCTGCAATGAGAAACTCCCTGAGACTATTTCTGTGAATGAATATTGTGCCGTGCTTCATCCAGACTCATTTAAACTTTGGTACCAGTCACATTTTGTTGGAGAAGAAGTGTACTTGTATTTGCATGGTTTTGAATATTCATTCGTCTTTGCTCCTCTTAACATTTCTCAATCTGTGCGGATGATATTCCTCGCTTGATTAACCTGTTTCTGTCTTTTTAAAGGAACATTTCCACAGACAACAGCTGTTATGACTACAGTCTGGGTTTTCTTGTTGATGTGAAGCCATGTCTGATGGTAAAGAAAAAACTACACCAGCATAATGTGAGCTCTTGTCCCTGTATGAAGAAGATACAGTTAAAGTGTGTTTCATGTTTGCTTTTGTGTCATTGATAAGTGTGTGTATAGATATATAAAAACCTGTGTGTGTGGTGTCTGGATGACATGCTGCTGGTATACTGAGAGCACAGCTTGACTCAGAGGAAGTACAGGTAACAGCGTTCAGTCTGCTGGAGGTTGGATCTCTGTGTGCTACATTTCTGTTTGATGATCTGAGTGCCTTTAATCTGAACAACATAGTCACAGGATGGTAGTGTTAGCCACAACACTTAGCAGGGTTTCTGGTGTTGCTATGGTAACACAGTGATTGCTATGCAGGGGTATAACTGATGTTTTGTTATGATACATAAAAGAGAACGGGTGGAGGGAAAGAAAACAGCATTTTATCACGTAGGTGTCTGTTTATAGGTCTAATGCATGTGTGAAGAAGTTCTATAAAACGTTTTGTTTCTCAACAGAAAGATGTGTGAAGTCTCAAACATTTTCTATAGCTTGATGCTAAATCTGTGAGGTACTTTTTTTAATATACATCGTTGTCAACCGGTGGTGCAAAGATGGTCGGCCTGACAACAGATTCAGGTCAGGTTGTTAAAGGGGGCACAATGTATTCTTCTCTTCACCCCTGGAGACTGATGTTTCTGCAATAAAACCGAATAATGAGCAGAGTCAACTTCACTTCCTGTTTCAGTAACCTGCAGTGAGACACACCTATGTGTTCCAGGTAAGTTTAGATACAGTCATGAAACCTGTGACGAGCAGTCTACCTTCCATTCCTCTCATATTGGTGTTTTTAAGTTCCTCATACTTTTCCACTTTCAACCAGGTATACACTAAACACAAGTTTAACCCTTTCAGACATTTATTTGAACAATGAGATTTGGAGATATTTCCTCTGCGTCAGTCCTTTCCTGCTGCTTTTCCAGGTACCTCTGCAGCTGTGAAAAGAAACAAGATGATCAAACATATGATTGTGCATTTGGAAGATGGGTAAAAGGTAAAAAAAAAAAAAAGGATATGATCTGACTTTTTTTTTCTATTTTACATTGTTATTACTGGATCACTCCAGGGTCGAGGACTCGTTGGATATGGAGAAAAAAAATCAGTTGCACACTGAAAATGACTTTACTGTCACTTTATTGTGGGTAAACAATGTTTCCTCTGTAGCATAATCACATAGGCATACACAGGTGTCTTAACAACAAATAGTCACATGATCAATCTTGACAATATTGATTATTCAAGGTCATAAAATTACGGAAGAGGATTAGGGCCAATGAAAAAAAAAATTCAGATTTTTTTTTAAATTCTGACTTTAATCTCTTTTTTAAAAAAAAATAAAAAATCAGAACCAAATTTGTTTTTTTTCAGTGGCCCTAATCCTCCTCCATATAAAATCAAACAAGAACCATAGCGTGTATTAAAACAACATTATGTAACTTATACCATCCACATAGTAAATCATAAAGCATATTTACAAATACAAAACATATCTACAAGAACAGGACTAAATCATGTCAAATAAGCTAACTGAATAAAATGAGCTGAATGCAAAATATATATATATATATACACACAGTACTGTGCAAAAGTTTTAGGCAGGTATGAAAAAATGCTGTAAACTAAGAATGCTTTCAAAAATGGAAGTGTTAATAGTTTATTTTCATCAATTAACAAAATGCAGTGAATGAACAGAAGAGAAATCTAAATCAAATCAATATTTGGTGTGACCACCCTTTGCCTTCAAGACAGCATCAATTCTTCTAGGTACACTTGCACACAGTTTTTGAAGGAACTCAGCTGGTAGGTTGTTCCAAACATCTTGGAGAACTAACCACAGATCTTCTGTGGATGTAGGCTTCCTCAAATCCTTCTGTCTCTTCATGTAATCCCAGACACACTCGCTGATGTTGAGATCAGGGCTCTGTGGGGGCCATGCCATCACTTCCAGGACTTCTTGTTCTTCTTTACGCTGAAGATAGTTCTTAATGACCTTGGCTGTATGTTTGGGGTCGTTGTCCTGCTGCAGATTAAATTTGGGGCCAATTATACGCCTCCCTGACGGTATTGCATGATGGATAAGTATCTGCCTGTATTTCTCAGCATTGAGGATACCATTAATCCTGACCAAATCTCCAACTCCATTTGCAGAAATGCAGCCCCAAACTTGCAAGGAACCTCCACCATGCTTCACTGTTGCCTGCAGACACTCATTATTGTACCGCTCACCAGCCCTGGTTTCTGCCAGTTCAGAGCTGATGGCACTGATGGACATCTTCCGATTTCGAAGGGAAATAAGCTTGATGTGTTTTTCATCTGCTGCACTAAGTTTCCTTGGCCGACCACTGCGTCTACGATCCTCAACGTTGCCCGTTTCTTTGTGCTTTTTCAAAAGAGCTTGAACAGCACATCTTGAAACACCAGTCTGCTTTGAAATATTTGTCTGGGAGAGACCTTGCTGATGCAGTATAACTACATTGTGTCTTGTTGCTGTGCTCAGTCATGCCACAGTGTATGACCTGTGACATGAAACTGTCTTCCACAACCTCACCTTGGAAGCAGAGTTTGGCTGTTCCTCACCCAGTTTTAAGCCTCCTACACAGCTGTTTCTGTTTCAGTTAATGACTGTGTTTCAACCTACATGTGACATTGATGAACATTAGCACCTGTTTGGTATAATTGGTTGATCTTACACCTGACTACAATCCTACAAAATCCCTGACTTTTTGCAAGTGTACCTATAAGAATTGATGCTGGTTTGAAGGCAAAGGGTAGTAACACCAAATATTGATGTGATTTAGATTTTTCTTTTGTTCGCTCACTTTGCATTTTGTAAATTGATAAAAATAAACAATCATTATTTATATTTTTGAAAGCATTCTTAGTTTACAGCATTTTTTCACACCTGCCTAAAACTTTTGCACAGTACTGTACATACATATACACATATATATATATAAAATGTTTGACTATTTTTTTTGCATTGTTCACTCACAATAAAAGTGACAGTAAAGAAACTTTCAGTGTGCCTCGCTTCATTCAGTTTTTCATTGTATGTTCATGAAACAGACCGTCACCTGAGAATATTGGCTGGCTGTGCACGTGGTACTCTATTTGTGGTTAATATAATAAAAGGAGAAATATGTGTTGAGTTCAAATATCAGCTCTGAAATGTAACATCAGTACTTACATCCTGCTGTCAGCTTGGTGATGATCGGCCTGAGAGTGTCCTCTATGTCTTGTCTTTGGTCTAAGAAGTCGGAGACTGTTGGGTTTCTGACACTCTGAATCCAGTCCGACTTGGACGAGCACACAGACTTGCACATTTTCTACACGTGAAAGACGAGAAGATAAAAAACAAGAAGCTCCTGAGCTGATGGGGACTTCAAAAATTAAATATTGAAAAGGTCAAATTATCTCTAATCTAAGTGAAGCCACTATTTCTTCATCTGTGTGAATATGAGAGAAACGGGGAGAAACTGTTATCTCTTACATACGGTGGCTGGGAAGTGCAAAGCAAAATTACAAAGTGGGAAACACTTACAAATTTGAGACAAATTTACATTTTGAAAAACATTTTTACTTTTTATTCCGCCAAAACAAACAAAATGACCTCTAACTCCTTCACTTCCAGGTCACTTCCTGCATTTGGTACATTCCCTTTCTGTCAGGATTCTGTCGTTTGTAAATTTGTTTGTGGACTGGTGAAAGTGTTCTGCCACTTGCACATTTGTCTCAGTGATTGTGAAGGTGTTTTGGTTTTGTAATTTTGTTTTATAAAATGTAAAAATGTTTTTCAAAATGTAAATTTGTTTCAGATTTTGTGTTTTACACAATTTTGCTTTGCACTTCCCAGCCACCGTAGGTGAGGGTTTACTAGGAAGGCGAACTTACACACTAAGCTGAACAGACTGCATCTGCATACACTGTGGACCAATCCCAATCAGGCTCTCTCAGCGACCAATAGGAGCGCAGGTTATCAACGTACAACCTCAAACAGTGTTGCTAAGCAAACACACTAATTTTCTGTGTGTATATTACAGAAACCTTTACCGACCCCCTCGTGTGATCAAATCAGCTCACTGACATGTTTTATCAGCAGGAGCCATATTTCAGGCACCAAGTAGATACAGGAAGTCATATAACACAGGACTTCCTGCTAACAGACTCACTCTAATTCTCTTAGAAACATGACATAATGGACACCATTAGAATCATGCTGATCAAGAGTTAAATAAGTAAAAGGGGGCGGAGAGAGACCTCCCTCCACACACACAATCAACAGTATCAAATAGCATGATTCCTCTGTGTTATTCAGTCGTTCTGCAGAACTGCTCGTTGCTTTGTGATTCTGTAAAGAAGATTAAAGCTCTCTGAACTTTGCCTCGCAGGACACCTTCTTACTGAAGATTATCTTGCAAACTTTGAAGACTCTAATTCTACCGTGAAGAAGACAAAAAGACTTAGAGAATCAAAGTGTTGTAGCCTCAGTAGTCTGGATTTAGTAGTCTGGCCCCTGCCTGGGTCTGGACCTTACACACAAACACTGAACAGAGGCTGCATGTGGAGCAGCAGGTCAAGGTCAAGGTTTCTTTATTCGTCTCCCTAGGAAGAAATTTGTCTAGGATGCTGGACAATACATCGAAAACAACATAAAAACAGTAATTACAAATGTGCAAAAAAAAACATTCAACTTCTCCGTGCTACAGTACACACTCACTCCTACAGTCACAGGCGCATGCACATGCACACTGTGCACATATACACGTGCCACTCCAGACAGTTTCATACATACATGTCTACAGTTATCGGTACATTGGGAGCCTCCTGGTTTTCTGTTCCTCCTCTATTTTTTGCTCATTAATGAGCTTAACTGAAAAAGGGACTAGTGAGTTTTTGAAGCGGTTGTGTTTGCACAGAGGAACCCTGAACCTTCTCCCTGAGTTCAACAAAACATATTCAGAGTGCAATACATGGGACGTGTCCGATAAAATGCCCTTGGCCTGTGTGATTGTGGCCTGCTCAAAAAGATCCTGGGGGGTAAGAGGGGCACACATTCCCATGATCTTGCCTGCTGTCTTAACCAGGCTGAGGATCTGAGCTTTAGATTTTACTGTTAAAACACCAAACCAGGTAGTGCTGTGGCCACACAGTAACAAGTTTCCTGGCTCCAGGGCCTTTCTGTAAGGAAGTCTGCATGTTCTCCCCGAGCAAGCCTAATTAACGCTAACGGCAGCGTATCAGAACGGTCAAAACCTGTGTTATTTTATCCATCAGATGTGCTCAAAGTCTTTAAGACAGTAATATATGAGGCTCCTTACTAACAATGTGACGTCACACTTTCTCTGTCTCTCTGGGGAGCAGGTGTGTGGAGACCCTGACAGGTACACAAAGGAAAAAGAGAGAGGGGGCTGTCCTTCAGGTTATCGATCGTCAATGGTGATGATCTCATGCACATGAAAGGAGAAAAATGCTAACGTTGTATAGCATATAGGCTAACTCCCCCACTTTAAAATACCTGTTATATCTGACCGGGTAAACCACGGCTAAAAGCTTTTCAACATCCTGTAGGTAAACACTGACCAGGAACCAAGACATCTGCTATGGCTCTTGTCTAAACACTTAAACTGAATTACAGCTGATTGATCAGACAGTCAGCCATTTTGTCTCTGAATAAGTAACCATCACCAACAGATACCTCGTGATCCCTGGGAACGAGCTCGGAGCTGCGGACTTCCTGTCTGCTTAACTATTAACCCAACAGGTGAGCACACTCCCACCAGCCGACAGGGAGCGCACGTTGGAAAATATGTTGCGTCAACTCAACCACCTGACAAGCAGACAAAACTATCTGCTATGGGGCTAACAACAAAGCACAAATAGAGCCATTAAAACACACTGAACACCTTACCAAAGTTAAAATCAAGGGGATTTATTTACAGACAAACTTCATGATTAAACAAAGATCAACTTAAAAACTAACCTAACTTACACACCCACATGCAGACTCAACTCCAAACGCCTCTCTTCATGAAGCCAGCACCGGGCTTTAAAGCTCTGAGGCCAGGTGCACCTCGTTGTTCCATTAGTATCTTCACCTGGGCTGGAGACAACAGGAAGTGGAGGGACTAAAGCTGAACACTTTGTGGATAATTGTCATAAAAAGAAAAGTTCAGATGTTTAGTTCAATGTACAGTTCAAAGAATTGTTCACTTGTTATGTTGACTGCTGTCATTAAAAGAAACACATGAACGCCATGATTCCTTTAAGTGTTTGTGTCGGTGAGAGGTCATGCAGAGGCCTCTGGTGAACACGATATGCACGGGCCAGGTGTGACCTGAACACCGTGATTTTAGCAAATGTCACACACAGTTGACAAAACATTTTCCATTACATGCTCTTTGTCGGACAGTTATTTTGGTTTGGGTGGACTCTGGTGCGGACCAAAGAACCAAACTCTGGTCTGCTTCAAAACGGGGGTTTTCCAAGAGCAGCAGAGGTCGGTTCACCGTACGTGAGAACGCGTTCCGGACCAAACAGCAGTGCATTGTGGGTTGAATTTTAAACCGTGGCTTATGTTAGCATTGCTAACAACACTAGCCTTCAGTCTTCCTTACAGGTTACCGTCCACATACCTGAGCTTAATGTGGTTACTCATCACTCCGGTCTATATGACAGTTTAACCCCACACAGCTGACATATCACTTTATCTCCATGTTATACATCCAAATACCACCAAACTGCACCGCACTACAGGATGTCATTCTTCCATTGACCGCTTGTTTACTTCGGGGTCATAGAGCAGCATTAGGGTGGATGTCAGCAGCCACTGAGTGGTGCTACAGCTCCAACTTTTTCTTTAGTCTCTTCACTGCTTTATGACTCCATGAATACAGCTTCCTGTGCTCATGTTCTTTGGCCTCCAGGTCCGGTCTCTGAAGAGGACTTTGCAAACTTTAAGGACTACAATTACACCATGAAGAAAACAGAAAATAGATTTAGAACTTCAAAATGTTGCAGCTTCATTGGGTTCGGATGTAGGTTTAATCTGGGTCCAAATTTTATACAAAAAGTCACTACAGTTTCCTCCAGACAATGACAGCGCACAGGTGAGTTGAGGAGTGGATACAAGTCAGTGATTGGACGAGATTCAAACCGGCGAATATGACGGACGTGGACGTAGCAGCAAAGAAGAGAAAATATAATCAGAGTGAGGCGAAACACCACAATCGTTGTTCATTTTAACTGCATTAAAGTTCATATTTTAACACCACATTTATCGACTTTAAAGTTCACATATTCTGTATATTATTATATATATATAATATATACATATTCCACTCATAAAATGCCTCAAAAGCACGTCAGCGTGGTGCGCCTGGAGCCGGGCTGCATGCGCAACGGGACGATTCAATGTTATAAAGGAAAATGAATTCAAGCAGACGTCGAGCTCGTCGTTGCTTTCCTATACACCGATTCCAATGAGCGGTTTGGACAAGAGGAGCCTGCTCTCAGACCACCTCCGTGTTTTCACCGATAAATCTGCGGCTGTGAGACACACACCTCCGTCTGAATGCTGTGAACGAGCCTTTAACACACCTGGTCCATGTAGAGGATGACCGTGACCGTGATGCTAACCAGTTAGCCACGAAGCTACTCGTCAGAGCCCTTCTTATGTCTCTGTCACCTTCTGTCGTTTTTTAACATCATAAAACCCAATAAGAAATGAAAACACACAACTTTCTTCTTCGTTGAAATTCCCCTGAGGAGATGTTTCTACACGAGCGCAAAATAGAGTCGGACCTCCTAAAACGGGACACACAACAAAGGTTCCGCTCACAAAGGTTCCCATTATTTATGTCACATACGAATCAATAATACTTTTCTGATACATGAATGTGTATCAAACACAGTAGATGTAAATAACGTACCTATATATTCACCTTTTATATCTTTAAATTTATTTTTAAACTGTTCTTTCAAGCTGCTGTAACATAATTATTTTTTTGGAATTTTCCCCAATGGGGGGTCGATGGAGATGATCTTATCTCTTAAAATGTAATAAAAACAGAACTCAGGTTCTTCTTCTACTGATTCATTTAAATGTCTCTCTCTATAAGGAATATATTTTCTTCTTTTCAGCTGCTCTAAAAAAAAGACAATAAAATCATAATCAGTGATATTTTGTGTACCACCCCATCACCGCCCGGGTCTCACAGATGGGAGACACGTGGGTATACTAATTAATAAAGCAATTTATTAATAAGGAAAATAATCAAAACTTGTAGATTTGAAGAATCTTTAAAGTCAGCTGTGTAAGGTGAGAGTCTGTATGGCTGTTGTGTTGAAGACAAATAATCCAAAAGGCCAAGCTGTGTGGTCATAAGAGTCTCTCTGAAAGTCTAAACCCCTCTATTTCAGCCCTGCTCAGAACAGGCTGTTTCTGTGTCTGTACCTTTAAATATGTAAATGAGCTGTGAATGACCACGCCCCCTCTCTGGAAGGGCTCGGGTGTACTCGGTGCTTTCTCGCTCCATATCCTATTGTTTAGATTGTGAGAAGGCAGACTCAGAGGGCAGAACAAACACCTAGCTGTGGGAGTGTCACCCATCTGGGGGAGTGGTTACTGCCCTTTGTGATGTCATGAAGGGAAAATCTCCAAACAGCCTGTTTGAGTACACATTTTCTGAAAAGTGGAGCAGGCAGAAGACGGAGAGGATGGACTTTTCTCATCATTGGGGGTTTGTAGACAGACTAGAGACACATGTTAGACAATATATTTACCTCGCCGGAATAATGACTACGAGAGCAAAGAAAAGGAGCTTCATAACAACAGGAATGGAAGTGGAAGAGGTTGAATGAAAAAGGGAAATAAATAAATAGATAAATAAATAAAGATATAAAATAAGGTTAGTAACTCTCGAAGTGACCCAGATAAATGATTAGTCTTTTCACTTAGTGGAAGTTACTAACAAAAGAACAAATGCTGCATGAGAGAAGGTGACAGGTCAGAGGAGAAAACACCAAGATGAAGTTTGATAATAAGTTCAGTGCAAAAAATAACAACGCATCACGGCACAAAAGCGAGAAGTATCTGCACCACAATTTCACCCTTGAACATTTACAGCGTGGTCGGGGGCACAGCTCTCTCTGGGGGATTAATCAAACAGTGACGCTCTCCCAACAGAACAAGCTGGACCAAACGGATCAGTGCTGTCTTTTGAACTTACTGCGGAGCGCACGCTTCACCAAATCATCTAATAATGCAAAACCAGCCATGATGTAACATTTCAAAGTAACGCCTGTCACAGACGACTTTTTAAGGTTTTCAGACCAATTAGGCAACGAGTCTGTTTCAAACCACACAAAATCACTTATTTTGTGTTTTGAATTTAAAAAAACTGGGAACATGCATCTAGGTTGAGATGGATTCTGACGTGCTGTGACACTCGTGGTGCTTTTTATTTGTAGTTTCAATGTTCTACCTCTAGATTCTGTGTGTAAGCATGCTCAGAGCTGTGCTTATATTTACACACATTTCTAAGTAAAAGAACAAGTTGATAAATTCCACTCTTTGCGTGGGAATGTTCTTACACACTCATTACACACAGATCCGTGCTCACACACTGTTGATAGATGAGCCCCCTGATTTTGTGCTTCAAATGTTCGTACGCACAGTTTAAGAACATATCTGTTAGTGAATGAGACCCATTATCTTTTGTTTCTCTGCAACGTTCAACTGGATTCCTCATTATAGAGAGCGTAATGCTGCAGCCTGGGGGTGAACCTGTGTCAGTGCTATGTGAGTCCTTAAGACGTGATCATGTGAAAGCCTCCCCCAGTTTGAAGCAAAGGAAATAAATCATTTTACAATCTTTAAAAATCAGATATATTTATACAATTTACTACATTTATTTAATACCACATTCTACTCTAATTCTGTGTAGAAGCAGCATGTTTGTGTGGACAATATCATACTGTGGAGCTGAATGAAATGTGAGTCTGTCTCAGAACACTTTCACAAACAGAGACCACACCTTTACTGATTGAAATAAAGAGTAAGAGTTAGGTGAGGGGGAAGAAGGACAAATGTGTGGATCTTTGTGGAAAACAAAGTTTTATTTCAAATACAAGCAGAGAAGAAAATTACAGAGAGCAGACAGAGAAATAATCTCTTCAGATCGATCAGTCTGGGAGAAAACTGTGGAAACAGTGACACCTGCTGGCAGAAAGCAGTGATAGCAGCAACAGAACCTAAACATGAATTATTATTCAAATAAAACCCTCCACAGACTGAATTCATTTCTATTTAAAATCTGTAATAAAAACAGAAGGAAGGAAGAAGTGTAATAAACATCAGAAGTTCAAAATAAAGGTCGTTTGATAACGTGTCCGTTGTTACCCTGACATGATGAATGAATATCAATGATTGAGTCTGCATGTTATTCAGCTGTTTTTATATCATCTCATATTACATCAAATATTCATGTGCTGACTCTGCATCCAGACATCCAGACATCCTGTTTGTAGTTCTTTTAAAAACTCAGTGAAGCCTCCTCTTTGTTTTGATCCAACAAAGAGACGACTGATTTATTATCAGACGACCAACGACTCGTGGTTAAAAGCAGAACTTCACACTTTAACTTGCACAGGTGGAATCAACTTCTACTGTTATCTGTGAATATGAGTCAATGAATAACCTGCACCACTACACATGTCCACAGGGTGATGCTGCAACAGAAACATTTATATACAAATCAAAGAGTTCATATTCGGTCGTTGAGTCATGAAGCAGTTTAAATTCAGAATATGAGAATAGAAAAATGTCCGAGGTCATGGTCCAGGGTGTGACGGTGGAGCTGAGCTCAGAGCAGCTCAGACTGCAGCACTGAGAGTCATCTGCGCTGTGATTGGTCCGTCAGTCTCCCAGTAACACAGCCCAGTTAAAGACTCACCAACACACCAGCTGCTGCTTCCAGCTCTGTGATCGGCAGGATCCTCTCTTTAAAGACTCGTCCTCCAGCTGTTGATATAAAAAGACATAAATGAGAGATTACACTCTGAGAGAGACTTCAGGATTATTCTGATCATATAATATCATCGTTATCATGATTGTGGAATTTCAAAAAAAAATGTACTAGTTATCATTTTTCCTTGTGGAGATTATATTCTAATCTTGGGCATCTCTTTCTCGTATATCTTTCTCCTAGGTGGAGGGGACCTTTCCAGGTGTTACTGGTCACCCGAATGGTCCTTAAGGCAGAGGTCATGGCAGAATGGCTTGATGCATCCTGCTGCCGACCTGCTCCCTCAGAAGCAGGAAAATCGTTGAAGGCAGAGGGTCGAGTGGCCTCCTCTTCCTCTTCCTGATGGTCAATCAATGCTGGGGAGTGGAGAAAACGACCTCTGGTGATTCTGATCTGGACTTCAAGAGACGGGGCGCAGAAGTGCCTCACAATGAGTATGAGGGCTCTCGTATTCACTCAGGAGTGCGTCGTGCTGATGACAAGCTGGATGTAAATGGAATGATGGCTATCTCTGAGCTCAGCAAAGACGTGAGACGCACCACTCTGATGAAAATGAAATCCAAAAAGAATAAAGACCCTTTAAAATAAGTTTATGGAACAATGTGGAAATGCCTAATGTTCCTCTAGAATGGGTTAGCGCAAGATTTTCTTTTTTATCCCATTTCATAAATCAGCAAATCAAAACTACTAAATGAATAAGTCAGGGTTTTTGGATCTCTTGTTTGCAGGTAAGTATGTGATCTATGACCTCTGCCCTGTAGTTCCCTGAATGCACTGGGTGTTCAAGGGACCTTATGATTTATAGTTTGTTTTTTAACAAAATCTACGACTTGTAGTTTTTAAGCCCGTGTTGGCCCTGAGGCAGAATTCCTAGATCATCATACTGTAGAGGTGATGGGTGATACATGTTAGCATAATTAATAAGGTAATTATTGTGTGATTTGAAAATATGTCTTGATTTGTTTGCTTTAACATAAAATGAAAAAAATCTGAATGTGTTCAATGGTGTAAGCAAGCTCATATCTGCAGACCTTCTCAGGCTAAATTAATAATTTGGGTTTGGGTAGTTAGTGTTGATCTTGTGATCAAACAGGGAGGATCTGTGGTGGAATTTCTGTACCTATGTATTAAGATTTAAGTGTACAAACATCATTATGTTTATTCACTGTTCTCTGATGTCAGTCAGACCTCATAGAGTTCAGCTGTGACTAGAAACCAAGGACAGCTTAGTGTGTCGAGGGTCTTCCCCTTTATATCTGCATGTAGCTCAAAGGGACAGAGAGTCCTTGAAGGCATCATTAGTAGTATTCCTGAGTTCCTGCCTTTGCTTTGTCTGTCAAAGCACATCGTAAACATCTGTTTTTAAAGGTGCTATATAAACAGTTATTTTCACACTCTCACAAAACTCCAGACGTTTTCACAAACAGTAAATGAGTTTGATGAAGAATGTCTTCTGCTCTGAATCTGCTTCAATGTCAACACAGTTTGCATGTTTCTGTCTGTGTGATTGAGGAACTGACGGTTACTGCTCATGTGATGTTTACGCTGAAATCAGTCTTCATGTTGTGAAGGTGGAGCATAATGATGGAACTAATCAAATGCAATCAAACTTAACACATCTATGTATCTAACCCTGAGCACCCTTCGATACTAGGACCTATTTTATTTTCCATTTATATCAATAACACGTGTGAAAATTTGTCAAATGCCATGTATCACTTTTATGCCTATGACACTATCATCTATTGTTGCTCAGCATCTGTTGCACAAGCTTTTGAGTTTCTGCAGTCAGCGTTCAATGTTGTCCAGTCTCGTTTGAAGGAACTAAGGTTGGTCATAAACACTGATAAAACAAAGCTCATGTTTTCACATTTAAGTGGTGAAACAACAAATGTCCCATTGATTTTAACTTCCCAAGGAAATTAAATCGAGCTTGTCAAAAGCTACAAGTACTTGGGATTTAGAGTCTGAGCTTTCTTTTAAAGCACATATTGCCAAACTGGCCTCTAAACTCAAGGTGAAGTTATTATAGAAATAAATCCTGCTTTTCCCTCAGAGTGAGGAAACTTCTTGTTTCAGCAACCTTTCTTCCTTTGTTGGATTATGGAGATGTACTGTATATGGGCCCCTCGAACAAATGTTGACAGTCATTGGACGCCGTGTATCACTGTGCGTTGAGATTTGTGACTGGTTGTAGACGCCTTACTCATCACTGTGACCTGCACACTCAATCTGACGCCATCCTTGAAGATGCGCAGGTATATCCACTGGCTGAAGCTTATTCATAAACCTCTACTTGGTTCTTATTTATGTTCAGACCTCCAAAGAACCAGAAGCCACTATGCCTTGTGTTCCTGTGATGTTTTTAAACTGTCTGTTCCTCGTGTCAGCACTGAGCTTGGGAAAGAGCGTTCAGTGTTGCTGCTCCCACCGCATGGAACTTTCTCCAAAATGACTTGAAAGTGGCAGATCTCATTTCACTTGAGGCCTTTGGCTCAATCTTAAAAGATAAAAAACATGAGACAATTGGACAGTACAGATGTGTTTCTGAATTGTAATCAGTGATCACCACTCTGCACTTTATCTGTGAACTTATTTGCTAATTGTAAATCGTTGTTTTCTCTTAACTTTAGTTTGTAAACTGTCTCTTTATCATGTAATGTGTGCTGCTGCCCCCTTGGTCAGGTCACATTGTGAAAGAGATCCTGATCTCAATGGGTTAATAACCTGGATAAATAAAGATTAAATAAAAAAAATAAAAAAAATCCTGTAGCAGAAACTTTAACTCTGCAGGTCACTTTCTCCTGGTGTGTTTTAAACATCACACAGACACTTTTTATGCTCACATAAATGTGTCTCAACTTATGTTCACTGTATGTTGTTGTTTGGTTTTATGTAAGTATGTCGATGTGTGAACCACCAACCTGTCGAGAGACTACAGATGGAAATGAACCTATGACTACAATCTGACATATTTACATGATGATGTTCATTAATGTGCACTGTCCTTATTTTTAATAAATACATAAATGAATAAAACTAAAGTAACAAAGCTGATTGAACACGTTAAGAGCAGAAAGAACAGATACCTGTTTTTAAACTTCGGGGTCAAAAGTGAAAAGATGCCATAAAAATAAAACCTCACGTAAAGAACAGAAACAAAGTCTCGCTTCTATGACCAAAAGTCACTGCCACAGCCCGCTGCTTTTTATCATGTTGGACATAAGACAAGCGAGACTTCACAGGTACAACACCTGCTTTAATGGAGATGCTAAGCCGTGCTGTGGTTGGCTAAAGGGACACAGAGTCAAGCCGTTTCATTTCCTGTTATTGTAAATGCTGACATGAGGAGGAGGCGGAGCTTTGAGGTCAGTGAGCGTGAAGGACCACCTGCTCATAAAGTCAGAGCAGAAGATCGGGATTCAATCTTCTCTATTGTTTCCAGGACTTTTCCAAAACTTCTCAAGGCCTGGAAATAAATGTTTTCAAATTCCATAACATTTCCAGTTTTCATGACCGTACGAACCCTGAACTGTGTTTAGTGACACCCTGTAGCGACAGGAATGGACTAAATTTAACCCTGTACTTACACCAGAGTCTCCAGTCTGTAGTCTGGATTCTTCTGAAGGTCACTCAGCAGCTTCACTCCTGAATCCTGCAGCTCGTTGGAGTCCAGGTTCAGCTCTCTCAGATGGGAGGGGTTGGATTTCAGAGCTGAGGCCAGAGAAGAACAGCTGATCTCTGACAAACTGCAGCTCCTCAAACTGAATAAAGAATAAAAGATGTGAATAAAAAGAATGATCAATCAGATGATAACATAACAACATAACTAGGTCCAATAAGTGAGTGTGTCCCTAAAATAAGTAGAGAGACTTTGTCATTCTGTTATTGTGGATCATTCAAATGTCAGCTTTCTACAGACATCATCCAAACATTCATACAGCTGTTCATGTCAATAAAGACACCAACATGTTACTGACCTCAGTCAAGATTGAAACTTCTTTTTTTTGGGGGGGGGCTTTTTGTGCCTTTATTGTAGATATAGGATAGTGGATAGAGTCGGAAATCAGGGAAAGAAGTCATTTAAGGATACCTTTCTGATAGAACAGGACAGCTGTCATTAAAAGTAACACATGAACACCAAGATTCCTTCAAGTGTTTGTGTCGGCGTCCGTCTGCCCGCGCACCTCCCACCCCCCCAAAGCTGTAAACCAAGGGGAAACACTGTATATATTTTTTTTTTTGATGCATTAATGTGTCCCTCATTTTGTTGTCACTGCCACAGCTGGAGCTAATCATACTTGAGTAGCGGTAATTGAGTAATATAAATGTCTTTTCTTTATTTATTTATTTACATAGGATATATAGGTGTATACCTTGAGAATTCACAGGGCATATATTAAAGATATTTTTGACAAATAGTGTATTCATCCTATTTTGCATTATAAATCTGAATCTAAGAAGTAACTAGCAAACAATTTTAAGATTTATATTAATTCAGTGGATTAAGAAGAACAAGAATGCTTTTTTAAAATGTGTACAGAACTTAAGTATTGTAGCCTACCTTATAACTTTCACCCACTCAGTCGTTAAAAGTAAACTAGTGCTAGCATGTTAAGCTAATATAACATGTAAGAATTGTGTCATCAAACGGTCCAGTTTAAAGGTGATTCATGTCGTGGTGCTCTGTGTGGGTAATGTGTTGTGTCACGTGTTGTCGTGACGCGCGTTCCTAACGGAGTGTGTCCGGTAGCGCAGCACTCGGTGACTGTCTGCTCTACCTGCACGTAACAAAACTTTAACGGTAAACTCCGTCATGTTACGGATTATCATTCTCCGGTATTTCACTTTGGACGGGTAAATAAATTGCGCACCGAAACAAAACAAGTCCGGACATGACGGGCGGTGCACACTGATGTTCTCAATAAAAGCCTCCTATACACCGAGCCGACTTCACGTCGGAGATAAAAGTTCTGACTGTAGCCTACATTGAAATGCCACACTGATGCAAAACTACACTTTTGTTACAGGTATCAGATAAATGCCTGACATAAAAAACAGCAGTTTGCACGTGAAAGTCTGTCACTAACCCACATTCTGCTTGACTTTTTTTTGTCTCATCGACACCAACTAAAAATATTATATTACAATTGTGAAATCGACAGAAATCCGTCATAGCGACGGAGAACTTTAATCCCTGTGTGTGTGTGTGTGTGTGTGTGTGTGTGTGTGTGTGTGTGTACTTCATAATAAAATATACATCAGTTCAGATAATCTTGTGTCTTCAGTTTTGAACATTTAATAAATATCAGAAACTTTAAAAACTTAAAGAACTCCATTTAAACTATTTCAGTAAAAATCAGATTTTTTTATGATGCAGATTTAAACAAGAAAATAAACATGAACAGCATTCAATCTAAAACTTCATGGACATCAGAAACATGTGAACATGAAAATATTTCAGCTGATAATCAAACACATGAGATGTAAAACAGAAACAGAGAAGAAGAGAACTGACCTCAGATACTCCAGTCTACAGTTTGGACTCTGCAGAAAACCACTCAGCAGCTTCACTCCTGAATCCTGCAGCTTGTTGGAGTCCAGGTACAGATATCTGAGATGGGAGGGCTGGGACTTCAGAGCTGAGGCCAGAGAAGAACAGCTGATCTCTGACAAACTGCAGCGACTCAATCTGAATAAAGAATAAAAGATGTGAATAAAAAGAATGATCAATCAGATGATAACATAACAACATAACTAGGTCCAATAAGTGAGTGTGTCCCTAAAATAAGTAGAGAGACTTTGTCATTCTGTTATTGTGGATCATTCAAATGTCAGCTTTCTACAGACATCATCCAAACATTCATACAGCTGCAGGCCAGGTTACATGTAATATTAACAAAGATGATGGATATTGACAGACAAAATGCCACTGACCCCTCCGAGAATTTAGTGAAAAAATGGCATGACCTGCAGGTAGAATTAGATCTCCTTACAACAACTGATGCGGAGCGACTTCTAGTACATACTCGCGCTCGTTATTATGAACATGGCGACAAGCCAAGTAGGCTCCTGGCCCATCAACTGAAACGCCAAACCACCTCTCGATTAATTCCACAAATCAAGGACTCTGGCGACCTTGTCTCTGACCCCACATCTATTAATGACATTTTTAAGAAGTTTTATTCCTCTCTTTATCAATCAGAATCATCATCGGACATGGCAGAAATGATTTATTTTCTCCAGAATCTTGACATCCCCACAGTCGATCCTGTTACCTCTAATGGGCTTGATGCGCCTTTAAATTTGGAAGAACTTATGTCCTATATCAAATCAATGCAAAATAATAAAGCGCCCGGCCCAGACAGATTAGCATTCAAGTTTTTTTAAAGAAATGTATGAAGAAATTAGCCCCTATCCTCATTTCTGTTTATAATGAGTCTTTTGAATGTGGTTTGTTGCCCCCACTCTAACCCAGGCGTCCATATCTCTTCTTTTGAAAAAGGGTAAGGACCCTACGTCTTGTACCTCTTATAGACCTCTGTCACTTCTTAATGTTGACAGTAAGATTTTGGCTAAAGTATTAGCAACTCGTCTTGAAAAGGTCCTTCCTGTAATCATATCAGAGGAACAAAATGGCTTCATTAAAGGGTGTCAGCTGTTTTTCAATGTCCGAACACTTTTGAAGTGTGTGTGTGAGTGTGTGTGTGTGTGTGTGTGTGTGTGTGTGTGTGTACTTCATAATAAAATATATATCAGTTCAGATAATCTTGTGTCTTCAGTTTTGAACATTTAATAAATATCAGAAACTTTAAAAACTTAAAGAACTCCATTTAAACTATTTCAGTAAAAATCAGATTTTTTTTATGATGCAGATTCAAACAAGAAAATAAACATGAACAGCATTCAATCTAAAACTTCATGGACATCAGAAACATGTGAACATGAAAATGTTTCAGCTGATAATCAAACACATGAGATGTAAAACAGAAACAGAGAAGAAGAGAACTGACCTCAGATACTCCAGTCTACAGTTTGGACTCTGCAGAAAACCACTCAGCAGCTTCACTCCTGAATCCTGCAGCTTGTTGGAGTCCAGGTACAGATATCTGAGATGGGAGGGGTTGGACTTCAGAGCTGAGGCCAGAGAAGAACAGCTGATCTCTGACAAACTGCAGCCACTCAAACTGAATAAAGAATAAAAGATGTGAATAAAAAGAATGATCAATCAGATGATAACATAACAACATAACTAGGTCCAATAAGTGAGTGTGTCCTTAAAATAAGTAGAGAGACTTTGTCATTCTGTTATTGTGGATCATTCAAATGTCAGCTTTCTACAGACATCATCCAAACATTCATACAGCTGCAGGCCAGGTTACATGTAATATTAACAAAGATGATGGATATTGACAGACAAAATGCCACTGACCCCTCCGAGAATTTAGTGAAAAAATGGCATGACCTGCAGGTAGAATTAGATCTCCTTACAACAACCGATGCGGAGCGACTTCTAGTACATACTCGCGCTCGTTATTATGAACATGGCGACAAGCCAAGTAGGCTCCTGGCCCATCAACTGAAACGCCAAACCACCTCTCGATTAATTCCACAAATCAAGGACTCTGGCAACCTTGTCTCTGACCCCACATCTATTAATGACATTTTTAAGAAGTTTTATTCCTCTCTTTATCAATCAGAATCATCATCGGACATGGCAGAAATGATTTATTTTCTCCAGAATCTTGACATCCCCACAGTCGATCCTGTTACCTCTAATGGGCTTGATGCGCCTTTAAATTCGGAAGAACTTATGTCCTATATCAAATCAATGCAAAATAATAAAGCGCCCGGCCCAGACGGATTACCATTCAAGTTTTTTTTAAAGAAATGTATGAAGAAATTAGCCCCTATCCTCATTTCTGTTTATAATGAGACTTTTGAATGTGGTTTGTTGCCCCCACTCTAACCCAGGCGTCCATATCTCTTCTTTTGCAGAAGGGTAAGGACCCTACATCTTGTACCTCTTATAGACCTCTGTCACTTCTTAATGTTGACAGTAAGATTTTGGCTAAAGTATTAGCAACTCGTCTTGAAAAGGTCCTTCCTGTAATCATATCAGAGGAACAAAATGGCTTCATTAAAGGGTGTCAGCTGTTTTTCAATGTCCGAACACTTTTGAATCTCATTTTCTCTCAACATTCTGCATCAATAGTTATTTTGATCTACGTCGCAAAAGCGTTCAATTGGGTAGAGTGGCATTATCTTTTTGAAGCTCTACAGAAGTTTGGCTTTGGGCAAAGGTTTATCTCTTGGATTCGTCTCCTGTATACCTCTCCCCAGGCTAGCGTCCATACGAATAATATCAGATCTACTTATTTCACACTGTCACGTGGCACTAGACAGGGCTGTCCCCTCTCGCCTCTACTTTTTGCTTTGGCTATAGAGCCCCTGTCGATTGCGTTAAGATCTCCCCCTCAATTTTACCGTATCCCTCGTTCTGGCATTGAATTAAAACTGTCGCTTTGTGCGGACGACCTTCTTTTATATGTATTAGATCTGCTGACTAGCATTCCACATATTTCATCTATCCTGGAGAGATTTGGCGCTTTTTCAGGCTATAAAGTCAATCTCCTTAAGAGTGAATGTTATCTTATTAATTCTTTAGCTCTAGCACTAAACCAGTCTGATATTCCCTTCAAGATCAGCCACTCAGGGTTTAAGTATTTGGGGATTAACGTGACCCGCACTTTACCATCCCTCTATTCTGCCAATTTGTCTCCCCTGCTCGCCCAGGCTGCGGCAGATTTCCAAAGGTGGAAGTCTCTCCCTTTATCATCGGTAGGTAAAATTAATGCAGTGAAGATGAACGTCTTACCCAGATGTATTTTTCTATTTCAGTATACTCCCTTATTTTTGCCAAAACTCTCTTCTCTTTTTCCATGTTATCATTCTCTTCCCATCAACCAACCATGGGATGATATTCTGACATTGAAACCTCATCAGAAATCACTGGTATCTAAGATCTATGATAAACTCATGGCTCTTGATAATCATTCAACTGACAAAACTAAAAAAGATTGGGAGCATGAGCTTGGGGCAAATTTGACTGATGAATGGTGAGAAAAAGCTGTGCATTGTATACGTTCGATGACTCCTTGTGCCAGACGCCAGCTTATACAATTTAAGGTATTGCACTGAGTCCATTTCAGAAAATCTCAACTATCTGAAATATATCCTACTATATCGGACCAGTGTGACAGATGCCATGCCTCCCCCTGTAATTTGAGTCATATGTTCTATTTTTGTCCCAGACTGCACAAATTCTGGACAGACTTTTCTACCATTTTGACAAAGGTTTTGGGAGCCCAGATAAAGGTGGACCCCTTTATTGGGCTGTCGCTTCAACAGCTTCAAATCAACTCCCTACAATCAGAAATATTAGCTTTTACTACCCTTCTAGCAAGACCTCGCATTTTATTCCTCTGGAAGTCTCCTAAACCCCCATCTATATCTCTCTGGTTTTAAGGACTTTATATTCTTTCTTAAATTAGAGAAAATCAGTTTGACAGTGAAAGTCTGTTCTGATAAGTTCTCTAGAAAATTGGAATCCTTTCATTAACTACTTTAAGTCCTTACCAACCTTGCCCCTGGACTATATCATCCCCCTATTATTTTATTTTTCATCTTTCTGATGTAATTATCTTCAGTGTGATTGTATTTTATATTTTATTTTATTTTTTCAAAGCAATTTATCTGGTATTACTTATTGATATTTACTTACATTTTTCTTTGTTTGTTTTTGTTTACTTTTCACCGGACTGTCTGTCTGTGAGGCTGTGTGTGTGTGTGTGTGTGTGTGTGTGTGTGTGTGTGTGCTTCATAATAAAATATATATCAGCTCAGATAATCTTGTGTCTTCAGTTTTGAACATTTAATAAATATCAGAAACTTTAAAAACTTAAAGAACTCCATTTAAACTATTTCAGTAAAAATCTGTTTTTTTATGATGCAGATTCAAACAAGAAAATAAACATGAACAGCATTCAATCTAAAACTTCATGGATGTCAGAAACATGTGAACATGAAAATGTTTCAGCTGATAATCAAACACATGAGATGTAAAACAGAAACAGAGAAGAAGAGAACTGACCTCAGAATCTCCAGTCTACAGTTTGGACTCTGCAGAAAACCACTCAGCAGCTTCACTACTGAATCCTGCAGCTCGTTGTTACTCAGGTTCAGATATCTGAGATGGGAGGGGTTGGACTTCAGAGCTGAGGCCAGAGAAGAACAGCTGATCTCTGACAAACTGCAGATCCACAAACTGAATAAAGAATAAAAGATGTGAATAAAAAGAATGATCAATCAGATGATAACATAACAACATAACTAGGTCCAATAAGTGAGTGTGTCCCTAAAATAAGTAGAGAGACTTTGTCATTCTGTTATTGTGGATCATTCAAATGTCAGCTTTCTACAGACATCATCCAAACATTCATACAGCTGCAGGCCAGGTTACATGTAATATTAACAAAGATGATGGATATTGACAGACAAAATGCCACTGACCCCTCCGAGAATTTAGTGAAAAAATGGCATGACCTGCAGGTAGAATTAGATCTCCTTACAACAACCGATGCGGAGCGACTTCTAGTACATACTCGCGCTCGTTATTATGAACATGGCGACAAGCCAAGTAGGCTCCTGGCCCATCAACTGAAACGCCAAACCACCTCTCGATTAATTCCACAAATCAAGGACTCTGGCAACCTTGTCTCTGACCCCACATCTATTAATGACATTTTTAAGAAGTTTTATTCCTCTCTTTATCAATCAGAATCATCATCGGACATGGCAGAAATGATTTATTTTCTCCAGAATCTTGACATCCCCACAGTCGATCCTGTTACCTCTAATGGGCTTGATGCGCCTTTAAATTTGGAAGAACTTATGTCCTATATCAAATCAATGCAAAATAATAAAGCGCCCGGCCCAGACGGATTACCATTCAAGTTTTTTTTTAAGAAATGTATGAATAAATTAGCCCCTATCCTCATTTCTGTTTATAATGAGACTTTTGAATGTGGTTTGTTGCCCCTACTGTAACCCAGGCGTCCTTATCTCTTCTTTTGCAGAAGGGTAAGGACCCTACATCTTGTACCTCTTATAGACCTCTGTCACTTCTTAATGTTGACAGTAAGATTTTGGCTAAAGTATTAGCAACTCGTCTTGAAAAGGTCCTTCCTGTAATCATATCAGAGGAACAAAATGGCTTCATTAAAGGGTGTCAGCTGTTTTTCAATGTCCGAACACTTTTGAATCTCATTTTCTCTCAACATTCTGCTTCAATCCCCGAAATAGTTATTTCGATCTACGTCGCAAAAGCGTTCAATTGGGTAGAGTGGCATTATCTTTTTGAAGCTCTTCAAAAGTTTTGGCTTTGGGCAAAGGTTTATCTCTTGGATTCGTCTCCTGTACACCTCTCCCCAGGCTAGCGTCCATACGAATAATATCAGATCTACTTATTTCACACTGTCACGTGGCACTAGACAGGGCTGTCCCCACTCGCCTGTACTTTTTGCTTTGGCTATAGAGCCCCTGTCGATTGCGTGAAGATCTCCCCCTCAATTTTGCCGTATCCCTCGTTCTGGCATTGAATTAAAACTGTTGCTTTGTGCGGACGACCTTCTTTTATATGTATTAGATCCGCTGACTAGCATTCCACATATTTCATCTATCCTGGAGAGATTTGGCGCTTTTTCAGGCTATAAAGTCAATCTCCTTAAGAGTGAATGTTATCTTATTAATTCTTTAGCTCTAGCACTAAACCAGTCTGATATTCCCTTCAAGCTCAGCCACTCAGGGTTTAAGTATTTGGGGATTAACGTGACCCGCACTTTACCATCCCTCTATTCTGCCAATTTGTCTCCCCTGCTCGCCCAGGCTGCGGCAGATTTCCAAAGGTGGAAGTCTCTCCCTTTATCATCGGTAGGTAAAATTAATGCAGTGAAGATGAACGTCTTACCCAGATGTATTTTTCTATTTCAGTATGCTCCCTTATTTTTGCCAAAACTCTCTTCTCTTTTTCCATGTTATCATTCTCTTCCCATCAACCAACCATGGGATGATATTCTGACATTGAAACCTCATCAGAAATCACTGGTATCTAAGATCTATGATAAACTCATGGCTCTTGATAATCATTCAACTGACAAAACTAAAAAAGATTGGGAGCATGAGCTTGGGGCAAATTTGACTGATGAATGGTGGGAAAAAGCTGTGCATTGTACACGTTCAATGACTCCTTGTGCCAGACTCCAGCTTATACAATTTAAGGTATTGCACTGAGTCCATTTCAGAAAATCTCAACTATCTGAAATATATCCTACTATATCGGACCAGTGTGACAGATGCCATGCCTCCCCCTGTAATTTGAGTCATATGTTCTATTTTTGTCCCAGACTGCACAAATTCTGGACAGACCTTTCTACCATTTTGACAAAGGTTTTGGGAGCCCAGATAAAGGTGGACCCCTTTATTGGGCTGTCGCTTCAACAGCTTCAAATCAACTCCCTACAATCAGAAATATTAGCTTTTACTACCCTTCTAGCAAGACCTTGCATTTTATTCCTCTGGAAGTCTCCTAAACCCCCATCTATATCTCTCTGGTTTTAAGGACTTTATATTCTTTCTTAAATTAGAGAAAATCAGTTTGACAGTGAAAGTCTGTTCTGATAAGTTCTCTAGAAAATTGGAATCCTTTCATTAACTACTTTAAGTCCTTACCAACCTTGCCCCTGGACTATATCATCCCCCTATTATTTTATTTTTCATCTTTCTGATGTAATTATCTTCAGTGTGATTGTATTTTATATTTTATTTTATTTTTTCAAAGCAATTTATCTGGTTTTACTTATTGATATTTACTTACCTTTTTCTTTGTTTGTTTTTGTTTACTTTTCACCGGACTGTCTGTCTGTGAGGGAGTGTGTGTGTATGTGTGTGTGTGTGTGTGTGTGTGTGTGTGTGTGTGTGTGTGTGTGTACTTCATAATAAAATATACATCAGTTCAGATAATCTTGTGTCTTCAGTTTTGAACATTTAATAAAAATTAGAAACTTTAAAAACTTAAAGAACTCCATTTAAACTATTTCAGTAAAAATCAGATTTTTTTATGATGCAGATTCAAACAAGAAAATAAACATGAACAGCATTCAATCTAAAACTTCATGGACATCAGAAACATGTGAACATGAAAATGTTTCAGCTGATAATCAAACACATGAGATGTAAAACACAAACAGAGAAGAAGAGAACTGACCTCAGAGTCTCCAGTCTACAGTTTGGACTCTGCAGAAAACCACTCAGCAGCTTCACTCCTGAATCCTGCAGCTTGTTCTTATCCAGGTACAGACATCTCAGATGGGAGGGGTTGGACTTCAGAGCTAACACCAGAGAAGAACAGCTGATCTCTGACAAACTGCAGCCACTCCATCTGAATAAAGAATAAACGAACAAGCATTAAAGACATTGGTAAGGTAAGGTTACTTTATTGGTACCCGTAGGTAGACTCAGTGAGTGAGTCAGCCTCCTTTTAAACACAAACGACAGCACAGGACAAAACATGATGAAGTGATAATAATAGCTTTATTTATATAGCACCTTTAAAAACAAATGTTTACAAAGTGCTGTGACAGACAAAGCAAATACAGCAACACAACAACAGAACAGAGATCAACAGAGGGGCCAAACAGAGAGGGAAAAATTTTAAAAATGCAAATAACAGGAATAGGACAGATTCAACAGGCAGGTATGGAGAGGCAGTTCAGTACAATGAATGAATATTAGTTTAAAATCTACCGGGAGAGAACAAAATTAAAATTGAGGGAGAGTGAGACGACATCACATCACAGGCTGTAAACAAAGAATGAAGATATAAAGAAGGGATAAACAGGACTTTGGTTAAATGAATAAAGCAACAGAGAGCTGAAGAGTTAAACCATAAAAGGACTAGGAATTTAGAAAGACTAAGAGAAGTAAAATAAATACAGGAAGGGATATATTTAAAGGCTAAAACATTTAAAGAAGAGAAAGATAAAAAGGTTAAAAGCAATAAAATTAATAAAAGGAAGGTATACATTTAAAGGCTAAAACATTTAAAGAAGAGAAAGATAAAAAGGTTAAAAGCAATAAAATTAATAAAAGGAAGGGCTATATCTTTAAAGGAGAAATCACAACAGTGCTCAATACTTAATAGAAAAGCCTGTCAGAAAAAAACAAGATAAAGCAACCCATCGAAAGAATAAAAAAAAACAAGATAAAAATAAGAATATACCATCAATAAAGTGAAGTAATAGCAAGATAAGAATAAGAATTCACCACCGATCACTAAAGCATGGAGAGTAAAAGCATGGTAGGAATGAGCCATCAGTAAAAACAAGATAAAAAGTGCAGAGATCAATAAATATACTTAAAATGCTCCTAAAACATGGCTGCTGCATTATATCTTGTTCATCTCACTGATTGCTGCTGGGATTAAAGCTGTTTCTGAATCTCTTTGTTTTTCAGGGTTTTACTTTCTACCCACGTCCTGATGGGAGGAGCTGAAATTGAACATTTAACGGGTGGGAGGAGTCGTCTTTTAAAATGGAGCCGGATATCCTCTGTACCTGTCCGATGTTCAGGGATTCTGGATTTAGCTGTGACTCTCTAATCAGCCTACTGGACCTTTTCACTATTTGATTAAAGCGGTTTTTGATTTTAAGAGACAGGATCCCAAACCATGACACCAACACCTCTGAACTTTACTCGCAAAACAGAAAATCTACCCGCATTTGGCTCTTGGGGGCTATTAATTTCAGACCCTGCATACATCTGTGTATGTATGTAAAAGAGGATGGTTAAACATGGTCACACAACTGGTTTGTTCTGAGCCACAACTTCCGATGAGCCTTAAAAGTGGAAAAGCTTGGACATTACCTGACTGAGAGAGGTAGGCTGTTCCATAATGGGCTTCCTTTGAACGACAAAAGATTTTGACCAAACACGGAACGTCTGAGGGGAAGGGGGGCAGTCACCTGGTAAAGGGTTAATGGACTTGAGGTTGTACAGCACTTTTACAGCCTTCTGGCTACTCATAGCGCTTTTAGAGCACGATCTCACTGGCCATCCGTACCGTGCCCAAGCACGCTTCAATGCTAAAGTCCAGTTCGTTTGGCCAGTGTGACCACTCCGTATCGTCCTAGCACGGTACACTTCATGCACGACGGCACATGGCTTAAAATAAGCTGTAAAGTCAGTAAAGTAGCTGTAATGCTCTCTGTGTTTTTCTCTGATGTGCAGACGCGGACTTGACTGCGCGTCTCTCTTTCTCTCTCTCTCGTCCGCCTGTTTGTAAACTGAGCATGCTTCATAATAACATAAAGCGTGCATGTATTGTATTACAACGTTTTGTACAAGAGGTAATCTTGCTTTTTTAGGCACGGTTAGTCCTGGCCAGTATGACCACGGGCCGTGCCGGCCAGTGTGGGGATGGCGCAGCGGGGGGGCAATCGTGCTTGAGTACAGCACGGTACAGATGACCAGTGTGACCGCGCCCTTACACCACATATCACACCTACCCATTCACACACTGCTGGTAGAGGCTGCTGAGTAAAGAGTCCAACAGTATTAACTCATCCATTCATACACATTCACACACTGATGGTAGAGGCTGCTGAGTAAAGAGTCCATCAGTATTAACTCATCCATTCATACACATTCACACACTGATGGTAGAGGCTGCTGAGTGAAGAGTCCATCAGTATTAACTCATCCATTCATACACATTCACACACTGATGGTAGAGGCTGCTGTTTAAAGAGTCCAACAGTATTAACTCATCCATTCATACACATTCACACACTGATGGTAGAGGCTGCTGAGTAAAGAGTCCATCAGTATTAACTCATCCATTCATACACATTCACACACTGATGGTAGAGGCTGCTGAGTAAAGAGTCCATCAGTATTAACTCATACATTCATACACATTCACACACTGATGGTAGAGGCTGCTGTGTAAAGAGTCCATCAGTATTAACTCATCCATTCATACACATGCACACACTGATGGTAGAGGCTGCTGTGTAAAGAGTCCATCAGAAGTAACAAATCTAATTTTGGGGCGGCAGTAGCTCAGTCCATAGGGACTTTGGTTGGGAACTGGAAGTTGTTCTGGTAGCTGGAGAGGTGCCATTGAGCAAGGCACCAAACCCCTCAACCGCTCTGCTGTGCTCCCTGTGTAGTAGTGTGTAGCAGCCCCGCTCTGACATCTCTTCACTAATAACAGAGTGTAAAACCAGAATTTCCCTCAGGGATTAATAAAGTAGATACAATTTTTTTTTTAAAAGAATAATAATTTGTAAAAAATTAAATTAAATTAAAAATAAATTCTTACACATGCATACGCCACTGACGAAGCTGCGGGAGCAATTCAGGGTTAAGTGTCACATCGGACATGTGGCTGCAGGAGTTGGGGATCGAACCCTGAACATTCAAGTTGAGAGATGACTGACTCTACCAACTGAGCCACAGCTTCACGCCCCACAGCCGTCAGTGAGTTGGTTAAGATAGATAAATATAAGGACCAATAGTAGACATGGTCTCCTTCAGGAGCCTTGTAGGGACCACATCAAGCGGGCAAGTCGAAGACTTCATGCCTTTGACCAAATTTTAGTGTATGAGCATATTATGGTGAAAAAATTGAGAGGCGGAAGCTGGAGTGGTCTGTGATTTGATGGTTCTGGGACAAAGTGAGTTGTAATTATTGGTCCGAGATCTGAATTTCCCAATTTTATCAATAGAAAATACTTTAAATTGCCCAGGTGATAAGTGCAGGTTGCTGTTGGTGGGAGGACCAACAAGCCAGTCAAGGGTCTCAAATAAAAGTTTTGTGTTTTGGGTGTTCTAAGAAATGAGGGTGGAAGTAGGTTGCTTTCGCATCCCTGACTGCATCATTGTATATTTTCACAAGTTCTTTCATACACTCATAATAAACATGGAGGTTGGAGGTCTTCCATTAACGCTCCACTTTAAGTGCCTCTCATTTAATGGAGTGAGTTTGATCATTGAGCCATGGGAGGATTCTTGAGGAAGACCTTGAACAGGATATGACAGGGGATACTGAATCTAGTGTTCCTCTGCAGATGTCATTAAAGGAGTTGACCAGATAATCAGTGTGAGGGAGGAATGGCCGATCCGCTGACATAATTGAGAAAGAATATGAAAATGTACTTGCAGTAGTTGAGTTGATGATACAGGAGTGAACTGGAGCAGGTGTGATTTTAGGAGTCACAGGAGCATAAAAGTTAAACCTCTTAACTGTTAATTATAAATATTAATCTATTATATTTCCTGCAAAGTGATACTTCTCACATCAGGTCAGACTTTTAAAAAACCCGCTCATACACTGAGGTTCAATCATTCAAGTGTCGCTCCATTACTAAATAATATTATGTTAATATTAGGGCTGGGCACGTTAACGCGTTATTTTCGCGTTAACTCATTAATTAATTATCGCCAACAATTATTTTATCTCGCATTAACGCAGTTTTTATTATTTATTTTCTTATTGTAAAAGTCTGTTGCTCACTGGCTTTTATTTTACAAAATTCCATCGTGAGCGAGCCTAGTATGTTGCTTACTGCTGCGCATGTCTGCTGCGGCGCTCACAGGAAAGAGGAAACAGTGTTGCCAACTTGGCGACTTTCTCGCTAAATCTGGCGACTTTCCAAACCCCCTTGGCGACTTTTTTTGTCAACAGCTACTAGCGACAAATCTAGCGACTTTTTCTGGTGTTATTGGAGACTTTTTTGGTGTAAGAAACTGACGTGAAAGCACGTATTGCTCTGCAGTTACTGTCCTCAACGAGCAGCTGGTGCTGCCGTGAGCCCCTCCCCCTTCCAAAAGCACTCACAGGCTGTCAGTGTAGCCTCGCGCAGCAGACCCAGCTGCAGTCAGAGAGCAGACCCACACCACTCTGCGTCCAGACTGCAATGAATGCAATAAGCTTTAGTTTTGTATTTATTTGCTTTGATTAAATTGTTTATGTTGAGAAGAACATTTACAATAAAAGTGCACTATACACTACTTTTCAATTCATTATTGGATTTTGCGTATAACAATGCGATTAATCGTGATTAAAACTTTTAATCGTTTCCCAGCCCTAGTTAATATTAATTAAATATGTTAACGTGCTGCGCTCCCCCAGCCTGCGCGTGAGAGAAAGAGACACACAGCGGGAGCGCGCATTTTCATACGGGCAGCGCAGATCTGCCAGGAGGCGGAGATGTGAGTGCAGGAAAACATTCTGTGTTTCTCCTCCTGTATGCCGAACCTTTTTGTGTGTGTATGTGTGTGTGTGAGTCTGACCGGTCAGATGCCGATCTATTAGTGCACACTTAAAATCTATCTATTTCTCGGTTTTCCCAGCAGGTGCATCTTTGATTTAGGGCTGTCCCGAATACCATTTTTTGGGCTCCGGAGCAACAGCAAAAAGTCAAAGAAAGCCAGTTTTCGACCAAAGGTCCCCAGAATTAAGAGGTTCTGGGAATTATCTTCAAGGAACGAAAAGGTTCCTGAGGCCCATAGTTGTTGTTAACGTTTCCACCCCTGCCTGAAGTCCTGGGAAGACTCACAGAGCTGGTGTTAATTATTAGACCCCTAATAAAAGCCTTTAAAGCTTCCCACTTGATACTTGCAGAGGTTTCTGTTGAATTGGTTTCAAAGTATAATTTTATCTGATCATCAAAAAAACGGATAAAACCAGTCAGCCATTTTAACGCCACCAACTGTAGGTACATATCTCACAAAATTTAAGTTTTTACATCATATTAATCTGAACAGAGAAATTAAACCTGTTGTCTTACCTCAGAGTCTCCAGTCTACAGTTTGGACTCTTCAGTCCAGCACACAGCAGCTTCACTCCTGAATCCTGCAGCTTGTTGGAGCTCAGGTCCAGCTCTCTCAGATGGGAGGGGTTGGACATCAGAGCTGAGGCCACGACTTCACAGTGAGTCTCTGACAGTCCACAGTCTGAAAACCTGTCATGACATTAATGTTACATAATATGTTATTTAAAGGAATGTCTTAATATTTTGACATATTCTGATAATCCCTTTACATCAATGGTTCAGCTGATCTGATTTAACTTTTGTTAACATGAAACATGTTAACATGAACATGAAAGGATAGAGAAGGAAACTGGGAAGAGAGTGGGAAATTACATGTGGTAAAGGGCTGAGAGTATGAGGGCTGTCTGCTTGGAGGACGATAGCCTCCGTATATGGGTTAAGTGTGCAAACCACAAAGCCAGTCGGCGCCTCAAACCTGCAGACTTTAAACCTTTGTTTGGTCTTCATCTTGCAGAGGGACAAAAAATGCATTTTTTATTTTTTAATGTCGACAGAATTATCAGAGTAATCTGTCTCTACATTTGAATTTTAGGGGAATTTTACATACTTTAGTAATCCCTGAGGGAAATTGTGTTTTACACTCTGTTATTAAGAGACATATTCTCTAGAGCGGGAGCTTCAAATTTACGGCCCGTGGGCCAAATACAGCCCGACAGCAGGTTTCATCCGGCCTGGGAGACGTTCTGGGAAGAAGGGGAACATTTTGAAAAATATTTGAGTTTTTGTAATAAATGAAAGGGTAACTAAACCCCATATTTTCAGCTGTAAATGAAATGTCATTTGAAGTCGAAGACTTATTCTTATCTATTTGTCTCCTGTAGACTCTCAAATAGAGCACGACCACGGACTTCCATATCCGTATCGTTTTGACTCGTTAGTAGGGGCAGCAACAGCAGAGACAGCTGATGACGTGGACAGTGAGGTGCAGGAGAGGATGGGGGACGTTTCTGACTGGTACACGAGGCCCCCTGGAGGATTTATGGCTTTTCAATTTTAGACAAATAACCACTGTTATACGAGCAGGGTATGTCTGTCTGTGAATGGCTCAGTGCGCATGTGTGTGGGTGGGGGGAGCGAGTGAGGAGAGAGAGAGAACCGGGCGAGTGTGTGTGCAAGAGGCATGTTATGATGCTTGGGACCGGAGCAGAATAAGGAGGAGAAATCAGAGTCACGAGGCTTTTATAGGTTTGGTGATGTAGGCATTCACTCCACACAGCCGTTAGAGTTTTTCAAACTGAAGGGCAGACACTATGCACATTTCTAACACAATATTTCCAATTTCAATACTTCAGTGTTTCCCCTCGGTTTAAAGCGTTGGGGGGGGGGTGGGGACAGGCCGACATGCCGACACGGCGACACAAACACTTGAAGGAATCTTGGTGGTCATGTGTTACTTTTAATGACAGATGTCCTTTTCTATCATAAAGGTATCCTTAAATGACTTCTTTCCCTGATTTCCGACTCTATCCACTATCCTATCTCTACAATAAAGGTCCAAAAAGCCCAAAAATAAATCTTTAAAAAACTTTTACTTGACCTTTGGGGGGGGGGGGGGGGCTGTTGGGAGGGCTGTTGCTAATATAATGGTAGGGGAAACACTGTACTTTGTACTCAAATGTCGAGATTTGGACTTGAATTGATCCATAATACTACTTAATACTCAAATACAAAGGTTTATAGTTGAAAAGAGTGGTTTTAGGGTTTAGTTACTCTTTAAATATTTCAAATACATATTTTCACCTATGCATGGATACACCTCGTTGCTAACAGGTGTATTGAAAATGCCATTGCTGTATGCAATTAGCGTAAGCCGCGATGCTAACGGACTACATGTAAAATGTCATATGCTTATGCTAATTAGTTAGTGTTTAGGGTGTGAAACATGCGGTATCCATTCAAGGCTTTTTGTGATCTGTAAGTACAAAAGTGTTAAATTTTGGAGGCTGAATGTGACTCAGCTTAGCAACAGTATGTAAATTAGTAAGGAATAGTTTAATGCAAGTTATGATAAAAAACATTTCTGTTTAGTTCATTTTAAACTCCTTCGTGGAGTCTCCTGCACAGAGCTTCAGTGATTCATAGAACAGTTAATTAAACTTGGATATAAGCATGTATTAATGTATGTATGAACTTATAAATAAGTACAGTATAAATGTATGCACATATGCATGTTTATATGTATGCATAAATGTAGTTTTGTACGTGGTTATGCATACAAATGCATATACAGTATATGCACAATATTTAGGTAAGTATTAGGGCTGCACCACATTGGGAAAAATTTACATTGTAATATTTCTGTTTCCTGCGATATATATTGCGATATTTTTTTAAAGTTTACTGCTTCACTCTGTTCAGCTGAACTCTCCCTGAAATGATGATTACAGACTCTCACCTGATTGCCTCTGTCTCTCTCTGTCTCTGTGAACGCTGTTTGCGTTTGAAAAGAGTCAAAATGATGTTGATATCCATTAATTATCCATATTGATGAATAATATTTCCTGCAAGTGATTCTTCTCACATCAGGTCAGACTTTTTAATAACGTGCTCATGCACTGAGGTTCAATCATTTAAGTTTCCCTCCGCGACCAAATAATATTAAGGGGATATTTATTAAATATGTTAACGTGCTGCGCCCCTCCAGCATGCGCTCGAGAGAGACACACAGCGGGAGCGAGCACACACATACAGGCTGAGCAGACGCACAATGGCTCACAGAGTTTGTCCTCCTCCTGCGTTTTGACTTTTTTTGTAGTCTTGAGTAATCAGTTGCCAGAGATGTGAATCAATGAAGAGTAATGTTTAGAGACATTTCTAGAACAAGCACAATGCATTTTGTGAAGATGGTCCGCCTTAGAAAAAAAGGGCGATTTCTGCAGGAAGCAAAGCAAACTTTAAGCAATGGATTACTTCGACATTTACCTGTATGACTGTTTCAAGTTTTATGGCAGCTCATGAAATCGTAAGGCAAGGGAAGGAGGACGTGAAATAAACAATAAAATGGGCTATCAGGGCAGGCGCGTCTCACCCGTGGGTGCTGTGGGTGTTGCGACACCACTGAAACGTATTTTCATTCCCCACACTTTTTACCAGTGGAGTCATCTATGAAAACCTATTGGTCAAGTAAGATTCATTAAGTGACAATAAAGCCAATCATATATGTTTGGTTACAGTTAAAGCACGGTAAAGTTAAGTGCATTTAATCCTCCTGTCACTCATCACGGGCTGAGTCAGAGCTCAGAGCTAACAAATGGATACATGCTACATGTAGCATCCTTCTGAAAGAGAGTTAGTCACCCAAACAGCTTTTAAGATAAATCCACCTCACAAATAGGGTTGCCACCTTCCAAGCAGAAAAATAAAGGACACCCTGCAGCGGGGTGCAACTCAGTAGGGGCCTGACCACCACTGGTCCAACGGTGGGGTGGGGCTCGAGTTGTGGTGAATCATGATTTAAAACGTGGTTTTAATGAAGTAATAAGAGTCATACTTAAAGCTTTATTATCACTTTTTTATTCTGAAATAATTTACAAAAACGCAAAACTTCAGTGTAAAGGCAGATACAGTAATGTATGCACAATGAAATGCACCTAACAGGATGTCAGCAGATGATCACTACTAGCTAGGCCTATCTAATTTACAACTTAACTTAAACTTCAAATAAAGTTATTAACTTAACATTAATTCATTCAATATTATTGAAGTGCTTTTGACACTGCTGTAACATAGAGGGGAGGATGACAGATTTTTAATTAAATAAACAGTAAGAATTTAATAGTAGTTCATTTATTCTGTCCTTCTGTCTGTCATTTTTGTTGTTTTCTCATGATGAATGATACTATTAATATGGTTTTGAACTATTTTCTTATTCTATTAATTAAGTGTCTTCTGTCAATATATTGATGTTGTATTGATGATATCTCGCCCAGGCCAAACTGTGAATACAGATTTGGCTAAAATAAATGTCATCTTTTTGTTTTATGTACCGAAAAATGTTCACACTATCCAAACTATACTGGAATAACCTATCTATAAACATGGGAGAAAATATATTAAGTAGGCCTACAATAGTTTCCTTTACATTATATTCATTTTCACAGACACTGTCAAGTGTGCGTCTGTTGGAGGAAGGACAAGTAACTGGACAGTCATAAACCTTAAACAAACATTAATAAAAACGGTTGTCTAAATGAAATGACTTAGCTGTAAACCTCAAGACATGCATCTGAATTAACACCTCTATCAACCATTTAATATTAATTAGTTACTTAATTTAAATGTAAACCCTTAATTAATGTTAACAACAGACCTTTGTTAACTGTTAATGAATGCTTATTATTGTATGAATTAACTATAAATCAAAGGTGCACTATGAAGGTTTGGTAGAGAAATGTGAAAGTTGGAGAATTGTACAGATTCTGTGGTATATGTTCATAACTCTAAACACAAACTGTCCTCAGAGGAACATTACAGTAAAACCGTTACTCTCCTGGTAGCTTTTGAGCTCTAAACAGTGTTCAGTGACCCATTTTGTTCTTTGACTAAAGTTTGTGTATTCAGTTCAGAAAATATAGCATAGAATTATTTAACTTCTCCAACTTTCAAATTTCACTACCAAATCTACATAGTGCACCTTTAATGCTCATCACTGTATTAAGTAATGTTAATAACATATTTATAAAATGTAAAATTATTACACATTAGTTAACTGTTAGTAACCATTAGTTTATGCTTATTACTGTATTAACTAATGTTAATGAATGTACCCTTATTATAAAGTTTAAGCTATAAAAGTGACTGATACTTTTTTTTATATTTCAGTTGAACAGAGATTTTATAGCAGTCTTTCCCACACATAGACAATACTAGGGCGGGCCGCCCAGGTAAATTTGTGGCCGCCCTAGTATATTTCCGACCTGTTTTTTCTATGTTGTTGTTTTTTTTTTTTTTTTTTATCAAAAAATTGCTGCGAGCTTGAGCAGGGGAGAGAGAGCGTGCACGAGTGAGTGCAGGCACGCTCATGGCTCCGTGCAGCAAAACTCCTATCTCGACAGAGAGAAGGTCCGCTGTCCACACACCCCTCTTGTAAATGTACCTTGCGCCAATAAAAACTGAAGCTTCTCATGGCTTCGTTTTAAAAATGTTAATATACAGCTGCTTGCTGCTGATTCTGAACTCCTATAAATAACAGAATATCAAGAGGAACTTTAGAAAACGCTAGAAATACTCCTGGTGTTTGTGTCTGTGGGCGTCCGTGGATAAATTGAACAGATTAAAGTAGTTTGTTGCAAAAAGAAAATTAATTTAGAGGGGAAAACACATTTGATATAAATGCAAACCCAATATTAAAATATACCCTAAGATAAGACTAAGAAAATAAAAAAAGACGATCGTCTGCACCCCCCTTGCGCGTACTCCACCGCCCAGGTACCTCGTCATTCTGTGCGAAACACTGTATAGTATATATATATGAATAAATGAACAGTTTATTTATACTCCTATTTAATCACATCTGGACTTACTTTGCCTTTCTGCAGTTCCTCACAGCTGGAATCAGTCTCAGTCGTCCCTGGTCTGATGAGTTGCACTCCTTCAGGTCCAACTCATCCAGAACCTCCTCTGACATCTGCAGCATGTAGGCCAGAGCAGAGCAGTGGATATCAGAGAGTCTCTCCTCTGATCTGTTCGCTGATTTCAGGAACTCTTGGATCTCCTGATGGACTGAGAGGTCGTTGATCTCCGTCAGACAGTGGAAGATGTTGATGCTTCTGTCAGGAGAGATATCATCACTGTTCATCTCCTTCAGGTTGTTGATGACTCTCTGGATAATTTCTGGACTGTTGTCTGTCTGACCCAGCAGGCCTCCTAAGAGTCTCTGGTTGGACTCCAGAGAGAGGCCATGAAGGAAGCGAACAAACAGGTCCAGGTGACCATTTTTACTTTTCAGGGATTTCTCCATGGCACTTCTCAGGAAGACTTCCAGAGATGAGCTGGGAATTAGAACTTTAAAAATCTTCTTTAAAAAAGTATTTCCAGATGAGTCCCAGAGGTTGATGTCTTTAAGGAAAGCCTTCACTACACCTGTGTTCCTGTTTGTCAAACAGTGGAACATGTAGACTGCAGCCAGGAACTCCTGAACGCTCAGATGAATAAAGCAGTAGACTGTTTTCTGGAGGATCACACAGTCTGTTTTGAAGATCTCTGTACAAACTCCTGAGTAAACAGAGGCCTCTGTGACATCAAGACCACAACGCTCCAGGTCTTCTTTGTAGAACATGATGTTTCCGTCCTCCAGATGTTCAAACGCCAGCCTCCCCAGCTTCAGAAGAACTTCCCTGTCAGATTTGATGAGTTCCTGAGGACTCAATTGATGTTCCCCACCATACTTGTTCTTCTTCCTCTTTGTCTGAACCAGCAGGAAGTGTGAGTACAGGTCAGTCAGGGTCTTGGGCAGCTCTCCTCTCTGTTCTGTGTTCATCATGTGCTCCAGAACTGTGGCAGTGATCCAGCAGAAGACCGGGATTAGACACATGATGTGGAGGCTCCTGGATGTCTTGATGTGTGAGATGATTCTACGGGACAGATATTCATCATCACTGAACCTCCTCCTGAAGTACTCCTCCTTCTGGGCGTCAGTGAAGCCTCGTATTTCTGTTAGCCTGTCAACACATGAAGGAGGGATCTGATTGGCTGCTGCAGGTCGAGAAGTTATCCAGATGAGAGCTGAGGGAAGCAGATTCCCCTTGATGAGGTTTGTCAACAGTATGTTTAACTGTGATTTCTTTGTAACATCAGACACAACCTCCATATTTTTGAAGTCCAATGACGGTCTGCTTTCATCCAGGCCGTCAAAGATGAACAACAGTTTACAGACAGCGAGCGTCTCTGCTGTGACCTTCTGTAATGTTGGATGGAAAACACGGAGCAGCTCAAGAAGACTGTACACCTCATCTCTGATCAAGTTCAGCTCCCTGAATGAAAGCAGGATCACCAGACTGAGGTCTTGGTTCTCTGAGCCCTGTGCCCAGTCCAGAGTGAACTTCTGCACTGAGAAGGTTTTTCCAACACCAGCGACCCCGTTTGTCAGAACCACTCTGATGGGTTTCTGTTGGTCGGGTTGAGCTTCTGTCTTTTGCTTCTGTTGGTCGGGTAAGGCTTTAAAGATGTCCTGACACTTGATTGGAGTCTCATGGAGGGTCTTCTTTTTAGAGTCTGTCTCAAGCTGTCTCACCTCATGTTGGGTGTTCACCTCTTCACTCTGTCCCTCTGTGATGTAGAGCTCAGTGTAGATCCTGTTGAGGAGGGTTCTACTTCCTGTTTCATCACTTCCTTCAGTCACATGTTTACATCTCTTCCTCAGACTGACCTTATGTTCATCTAGAACCTCCTGCAGACCTCTATCTACTGAAAGAGAAGAAACATATCCTGAGACTGGATTAATAAAATGATCAAATAAACAATTTTTTATTATTACACATTAAGCAAACTGCATGACACAAAAACATCCCTGTAATAAATGTGTGCTGCTACAAGAGAAGAAAAAAATATTGAACATAAACTTACAGCAAAAATCTGACTAAATTAAAATGACAAATTTAACTATATTAATGAAAATATTAACAGCAATACCAACAAATGTAATGAATTTTAAAGTGTTGTTTTTAGACACAATGACTTCAGTCTTACTTATTACAGCGCTGGACTTACTGGATATCTGCAGTCCTCGACTTATTTTAGGTCGTTTTCCACACTGGGGACAGGAGGACTCTCCTGATGAAGTAGACTGGTCCCAGTATGAGGTGAGACACTGTCTACAGAACCAGTGTCCACATCTGGTAGAAACTGGATCACTCAGGACGTCCTGACACAAAGCACAGCTGGACAGCTGCTCCTCCACAGAAACAGACCCCTTTGTTATTCTGTGGAGATAAGGGAAAATTAGATTATTACCAGGCATGGGGAATCAAACCCGGTTCTACATTTGTCAAAACCTGAAAATCAACATGTTTATCGATGTCAAATCACTGGTTCACAAACATCCATCACTGATCTATTACATTCTGCTATTGTGACAACCCTTGTTCTTAGAACAAAAAAACAAATTTCTGTAGCTTGATATTTTGGTGATCCAAAAGGATCTCTTACTGTGGATCTGAGGGTCCTGGTTCATTACTGAAGTCTGGATGATGATCTTTAGACCAGTCACTCTTCATAGAGAGACAGCTGGACAGAGGAGACTCTGCTCTGTCCTCCTCTTTGCCCCCTCCATCACTCATCTTCTTATCTGAGGGTCCTGGTTCATTACTGAAGTCTGGATGATGATCTTTAGACCAGTCACTCTTCATAGAGAGACAGCTGGACAGAGGAGACTCTGCTCCGTCCTCCTCTTTGCCCCCTCCATCACTCATCTTCTGATCTCAAAATTTTCTCTAGGACAATAAATGACATCCATGCAGGTAAAACAACCTGAGGACAAGGAAGACATACAGGTAAGATACAAAGAGGAAGACATACAGGTAAGATACAAAGAGGAAGAATGTGTTAAATGGAGATGGTCAAGCCTCTACATCTCAATGCCTACTGTGGTCCTTTTATGTCTTTATTGGAGATACAGGAGTAGAAAAAAATCAGAAATCAGGTATAGAAAGAGTGGGGAATGAGATGTGGGAAAGAACCACAGGTTGGATTAATTGGACGTGCGCAATAACCACTTGGATACCAGCGCCCCCTGAAGTGATCCTTAATGTGACTCTGCCTCTCTTCCCGTCTCCCTTAGTACCTGATCCAACACATCAGTGCAGCTTGTTTGTATCTTAATCTTATTTGTCCGTCTGATCTGACTCCCTGCTTGGTATTTGACCCTGGTCTAGTTTTAGGATTTAATCTAAATGTATTTCAATTATCCTTCCTGTGTCTCTTCAATCCTGCACTGAATAATGACAATAACAAGGTCTTGAATCTTAAACCTCAAACATTAAAGCAATATGTTAATATTTAACAGAAATCATGACCTTTGGACCAACAGTTTTATATCTAGAGGGATATAAAACAAAGTCCTTCATGCCTGTAGGGATCAAACCCCGTCATAAAACCGACCTTTGCTCAGATAGATGTTTTATTGAGGCTGTGTTTAGTGATTACATTTTATTAGGATGCATTATTTTTGAATATCTACTTAGAGGAAGTGGAGAATATCTAGCTTATAAAATTAAATACTGTGGAACATAAGCACTGTTGTCCTCAGGACTTTATTTAATCTGAGAGAAAACCAGTAACGCTGACTGCTAGTTTAGACCGCAGGAGTCATGACAAACATCTCTGATTAAGGACGATTTAGATTTTTAGCTACACAACTTTTACTTGACTTTACTTTTCGAACAAAAGCTGAGAAACAACAAGTACTCCACATTCACAGAGCTGATCGTGTACTGTATCTGATCAGTTTCCTTTGCTTTTCTATTCAAAGTGTATTACTCAATATTAACCTGAGGTTTTAACAGTAAAGTCATAATAATGTTGAATTAAACTCACCCTGTCTCAGAAGTTTGTCCTTCTGCTCTGTCGACTCAAAATGGAGTCTTAGCTCCAACTGACAGAAACTTTCAGTTTTATTGTTTTATTGGAAACCCATATCAGCTCAGAGTTTCTCCTCCCCTTGTTACTAGAAATGAAATGAATGGTTAACCATCATCAGTTCAGGTTTCTTCATGACCCCTCTGCTGAGCTCACAGTAAAATGCATTAATTCACGCTAACTGAGATAGTCAGTCAGAAAACTTAAAAAAGTAAGCTGGGATCACCTACCTTCAGCAATGTTGTGGATGTCAGACGTGTGGAGAAACAGTTCCCAGATGATCCATGATCTGTTCAGATCACCCCGCATGGTACCGGGCAACATGTGATCCATGGATCAGAGGAAAATGTATCAGCATGGTATATATCCCAATTCAATATCTGAGTGAAAAGAAGTCAGTGTTAAAGTTGTTCAGGTGGGCACAAACAGAAAGTAATTTCAGTCTTTTAAAATACATTTTATGTATGTTTTATTTCACAGACTTTCAGACAGAAACAGGTCATAACGTGTAAATATTTCATTGTGAAAGATAACTTTTTAATTGTCTATTAGATGTTAGAAACATTAAAAGAAGAATAGTAGAAGTTGATCTGAGTGATAGGTCTGGGCCTCAAATCAACATCACGATTAATTGAACAATTTACCTTGATTACGATTCATGAACGATTATTTTGTTATTGTTTTTTTCCCTCGTAGTTCACTGACATATGCTCAACTGTTATAGCTGGAATATGTTTTTCTAATGAAAGAGTGCATAGTTTTATGATTTTAAAGAAATTAAGGAAACACACACAGATGAAATATTTATGGATACTTATTGAATATTTGAACTGAAATCAAAGCATCAGTTGAATTGAAAATTTCACATTTTAGCTTTAAAGTAAAAATCAACTTCTCTAAAACAGTGGAAATAAAATAACTAATATCTCCTTATTGCAAACAAAATCCACTTTAAACATGTGAAGGTGCCATGTGTTGCACCTTCACTAATGCTTCCTTTTCTTTCAGCTGTAAGAAAAAGCACGGACTATCTTCTTACACACCCATTGCCCTCTCCATATTTGATCTTTAATTTTTTTAAATAAACAAAGAAATTATATTATTGATGGATTCAGTGCCTAACAACAACATCAGTACAGAAAAGGAGAATAAACATAAGGCACACAACATAAGAAAAACATTTAGACATTATCATAAGTCTTTTTATCTGGTCTTTTTTCTTGTATAATCTTAGAAGATGTTGAACACCTAATATAGAAATAATTAAAAATAATAACAGTATTCGAACACTTAACTGCCATTGGATTACGTAATTTTGTTAGAAATAAATAATTGATTACAATGTTTTGGATAACGAGTGAATCAATTGACGTGAGGATGTTAATGTTACCTAAACAGTTTTACGAAAGTAGTCAGCCTAGGTGTACATTTTTTTTTTTTTTTTAAATGCCCTGTCTTGAATAGGCCACTCCCCCTCTAACAACAACCAGCGAGCGCTATATGTTAGAGGTGGGAATCACTAGAGTCTCCACAATACGATATTATCCCGATACTTGAGACACGATACGATTCTATTGCGATTTTAAACATTTTTCGATATTTCTAGCTTCTATTTTGTTCTCCTTATTTTCTTTTTCTGAAGGTTTACAGGGGTAATCGAGTGAGAGGAGACCATTTCAGCCATGTATGATGTAGCCTTTATCGTCTGGCATACATGTTGTTCCTCAGGGTGTCATAACATCCCCACTGAACATTTGGGTGTGAGGACCTTGCTCAAGGGCATCTCATGTGTTGTAATGAAAGAGGAGCAAAGCCTGTTAGTAATTTCCTCTTATTCAGATTGATCATGGATGCAGACCGTCATTGTTTTACAGTAAAACAAGGCTTCAAGAGATGTGGAAAACATGTATGCTATTCTAACAAAATGCATCATAGTTCATAGAAGAACTAATAAAAATCAATCAATAAAGCAACACATCCTCTATCTTCTGATGAGGGGGTTGAAGGGGACCTTACAGTGTAGCCAGCAGTCACTCAGGTGAGGTATGAAAGAATATCCTGGAAAAGGATCTTTGTCTGTGTAATGCACTGCACATCTTTATTATCAGTTCATCTTGCACCTTGAGAAAGATTTATAGTGAATAGTGAATTGTCTGGTTTTTGTTATATTGTCTACATACTGTATGTCCTGTTTTGCTCTATTTTTATGTTTTCAATGTTTGTTTGTAATTTTCAATTGGGTAAATTTTATTTGTGATAGTAAATATTCTTACTTTGTTATTTTTACTGTATTTTATTTTAACTTTATTTAATCTCTTAAGGTGAGGTTTTGAGATAAGCCCTCATGGGTTACTACCTCACCTGCATGTGTTTTATTTTTTATTTGTTTTATTTTTCTGTTTGACTCTTCTTTCAAAAAATGTGCAAATAAACTAAACTAAACAAAACCAAAAGGAAGCTGGAATTGAGATATAACATCTAGGGATGAATAGTCAGGGGCATTTTAATGCAAATACTTGACAAATAAAAAGCTAAACTGTCATCAGATGATGTCATCATCTCTTGTGCTCCCCATAAGGACAGCTTTCCTGCATCGATGTCCTGTGCCCTGATATAACTAATGTTAAAGTCATATAATTAAAGTACTTCTCATATATATCAAAGAATAAGCATGTTTACATAATGGGTCAGTAATGAAAAGTACTTTGCACATCTATTTCATAAGACAGGTGTGAAGGAGAGTAATGTGTCGGTCATAATTCACAAGCAAACTCCCTGAAATAGTTGCATCAATGCATTTTTTGACAACGTTTTGTTTTAGGATCCTCAGCAGGCAAACAGTTTGTTAAAACAGGGATTGTTTGTGCATCAGAACCACCACACATGGAGGTAAATCTGCTGAGCTCCTGTAAAGCTGACTGGCTCTTCAGTTAAAAAAACAAAAAGAGCAGTCAGGTGCAAACTTCTCTCTGTAAAAGAAAAACATGGAAGTTCATGTAAACACTATCTCATTCCCATTGACCTGTGCTCTTCTCTCTCACTTAGGATATAAGGTCCTGTCACTTCTGGAGATGCCTATAAGTGATGCAACTTCTACAGACCAGGCAGATGTTTACATCCACATCACCTTCATTAAGAAATGGGACATCTGTGCTGGTGCAGCACTCCTCAACGCACTGGGTAATGTAACAAAGGTTATACTTCACTGTGTGCTTTCCTTTTTAAATATTCACTTTTTGGCTGCTTTTGAAACATTCAATTTAAAGGAGCAATATGTAGGGTGCAACACTGCCCCCTAGAGGTTGACCTTGGAGCAGAGTTGAAGTCTATTCTACATTTAAAGAAAATCACTTTTAGCTTTTCACTATGAAATGGTTTGAATGATGAGCGGCTAACAATGAGGTGTTTTCACTATTATTCTAGGAGGCAGCATGACGACCCTAAAGGGAGAAGACATCGACTACAGTGATACACTTCTGAACAAAGGAGGACTCGTGGCCAGTGTCGGTGTGGACCATAAGGCTGTGCTGGAGAGATTACCAAACTGGGACCCTGAAAAGCACTGAGAAACACAAAGCCATTAGTAGACGGGTCACAGTGTGGTAAAGACAACAGAAGTCTGCATGATTTCATTTCCTGGTGACACCAAAACCTCCACACTTCAGATGGATCTGAGTCACTGTCCCTTACAGAGACCACAAAGACTGTGTGGCTAACCAGGCTCTGAATACACACTTCTAGACATGTGTACATAGTAAGGAGAAATGCTCCATCATGCATAAACACACAAACACATGCTCACAGTGATTACAAGAGAACTACTACCTGAGTCCCTTCACCTTCAGAAAACAGGATGAATCCACTGTGAAGAAATCTGAGGAGCACAATGCTGAACTGTACAACAAAATCATGGAGTGACCGATCTCCTCGTCTTTCATCTTCTTAAAGCCCGACTCCATCACAAGCTCTTCCAGAGGAAATACAAGAACAAGGTACACCGTGTTTTTCCAGACAGGCTGAGAGTCATTGAACATCTGCCTCGTTTGGTCTCAGCAGCCGGTGTAACATGGTCTTACATGCAAAAAAAAAAACAATAACCCTGTTTACCAGCACCAGTAAAACCACCTCAGTTTACTCCACACCGTCTTCAGGTTTTCATCTGAAGTGGATTAGAGATTCATGTTTTTATTAATTTAACTTTGACAGATCAATAAACTGAATCTTTGTCATTATTCAGATAAAACCAGCTCAAACTAGAACGCTTTCCCAACAACCCATTTTTACCTGAAAGCAGTGCCTGCTGGGTAAGGAGATCAACGTGCTCTGACCAAACCAGAAGTTCGTTAGAGGGAAACACAAACATTGATCTGCTTACATTGTCTTAAGTTTATCCAACTCAAAAAACTACAATATGAAGTTCTAAAGAAGTAGTCCAAAGTGTTTGGCAAGAGGTCTGCTTTACTAAAGTACATTTTTTTCTTAACTATGTTGCGGCCATGTGAAGCAAAATAAAAAGTGTTTCTTCAAAATTAATAAAAGTGAAATGATTAAAGGGAAGATGAAGGAAAAGTCCACTTTTTAAATCTTTCATCTCTCTTCCCTGAGACTCATTTTTGTCCCGTTTAAAACTTTTCAGTGTGTGGAGTTGCTGTGATTGGTGCTTCCCTTACTCTTCTGTTATAAGAGGTCGTAAACACACAGACATGATAACTCCAGGGTGAGCCCATCACAATCAGGTGAAGTCAGAATCATTCAAAACCCGTCTGTCTGATGGTGGTTTTCTTCTGTAACGTGTTGTAAATATGACGTTCACAGCTGTCACCTCTCTGCTACTGACAGTGCTCATGGTTAATGATGGAGAAAGAGCTAACATGTTCACTGATGTGCTCCTGGATCTGCCATCTCATAACTCATGACTTTATAACTAAACTCTAAGTCTGCCAATGTGCAGTACAGGAGAAGGTAAAGAAGTGTGTATCGTCAGTGTTTCATCACCAAGAAGACGACAGAAGTTTAAAAGACTTACAGCTTGGAAAGAGTCACATTGAAGACTGTCTGCAATGAGAAACTCCCTGAGACTATTTCTGTGAATGAATATTGTGCCGTGCTTCATCCAGACTCATTTAAACTTTGGTACCAGTCACATTTTGTTGGAGAAGAAGTGTACTTGTATTTGCATGGTTTTGAATATTCATTCGTCTTTGCTCCTCTTAACATTTCTCAATCTGTGCGGATGATATTCCTCGCTTGATTAACCTGTTTCTGTCTTTTTAAAGGAACATTTCCACAGACAACAGCTGTTATGACTACAGTCTGGGTTTTCTTGTTGATGTGAAGCCATGTCTGATGGTAAAGAAAAAACTACACCAGCATAATGTGAGCTCTTGTCCCTGTATGAAGAAGATACAGTTAAAGTGTGTTTCATGTTTGCTTTTGTGTCATTGATAAGTGTGTGTATAGATATATAAAAACCTGTGTGTGTGGTGTCTGGATGACATGCTGCTGGTATACTGAGAGCACAGCTTGACTCAGAGGAAGTACAGGTAACAGCGTTCAGTCTGCTGGAGGTTGGATCTCTGTGTGCTACATTTCTGTTTGATGATCTGAGTGCCTTTAATCTGAACAACATAGTCACAGGATGGTAGTGTTAGCCACAACACTTAGCAGGGTTTCTGGTGTTGCTATGGTAACACAGTGATTGCTATGCAGGGGTATAACTGATGTTTTGTTATGATACATAAAAGAGAACGGGTGGAGGGAAAGAAAACAGCATTTTATCACGTAGGTGTCTGTTTATAGGTCTAATGCATGTGTGAAGAAGTTCTATAAAACGTTTTGTTTCTCAACAGAAAGATGTGTGAAGTCTCAAACATTTTCTATAGCTTGATGCTAAATCTGTGAGGTACTTTTTTTAATATACATCGTTGTCAACCGGTGGTGCAAAGATGGTCGGCCTGACAACAGATTCAGGTCAGGTTGTTAAAGGGGGCACAATGTATTCTTCTCTTCACCCCTGGAGACTGATGTTTCTGCAATAAAACCGAATAATGAGCAGAGTCAACTTCACTTCCTGTTTCAGTAACCTGCAGTGAGACACACCTATGTGTTCCAGGTAAGTTTAGATACAGTCATGAAACCTGTGACGAGCAGTCTACCTTCCATTCCTCTCATATTGGTGTTTTTAAGTTCCTCATACTTTTCCACTTTCAACCAGGTATACACTAAACACAAGTTTAACCCTTTCAGACATTTATTTGAACAATGAGATTTGGAAATATTTCCTCTGCGTCAGTCCTTTCCTGCTGCTTTTCCAGGTACCTCTGCAGCTGTGAAAAGAAACAAGATGATCAAACATATGATTGTGCATTTGGAAGATGGGTAAAAGGTAAAAAAAAAAAAAGGATATGATCTGACTTTTTTTTTCTATTTTACATTGTTATTACTGGATCACTCCAGGGTCGAGGACTCGTTGGATATGGAGAAAAAAATCAGTTGCACACTGAAAATGACTTTACTGTCACTTTATTGTGGGTAAACAATGTTTCCTCTGTAGCATAATCACATAGGCATACACAGGTGTCTTAACAACAAATAGTCACATGATCAATCCTGACAATATTGATTATTCATGGTCATTTAAATTCTGACTTTAATCTCAGAATTCTGAAGAATTAAAAAGAAAATTAGAACCAAAAATTGTTTTTTTCAGTGGCCCTAATCCTCCTCCATATAAAATCAAACGAGAACCATAGCGTGTATTAAAACAACATTATGTAACTTATACCATCCACATAGTAAATCATAAAGCATATTTACAAATACAAAACATATCTACAAGAACAGGACTAAATCATGTCAAATAAGCTAACTGAATAAAATGAGCTGAATGCAAAATATATATATATCTATATACATACAATGTTTGACTTTATTTTCCCTCGTTCACTCACAATAAAGTGACAGTAAAGTAACTTTCAGTGTGCCTCGCTTCATTCAGTTTTTCATTGTATGTTCATGAAACAGACCGTCACCTGAGAACATTGGCTGGCTGTGCACGTGGTACTCTATTTGTGGTTAATATAATAAAAGGAGAAATATGTGTTGAGTCAAATATCAGCTCTGAAATGTAACATCAGTACTTACATCCTGCTGTCAGCTTGGTGATGATCGGCCTGAGAGTGTCCTCTATGTCTTGTCTTTGGTCTAAGAAGTCGGAGACTGTTGGGTTTCTGACACTCTGAATCCAGTCCGACTTGGACGAGCACACAGACTTGCACATTTTCTACACGTGAAAGACGAGAAGATAAAAAACAAGAAGCTCCTGAGCTGATGGGGACTTCAAAAATTAAATATTGAAAAGGTCAAATTATCTCTAATCTAAGTGAAGCCACTATTTCTTCATCTGTGTGAATATGAGAGAAACAGTGAGAAACTGTTATATCTCATAGTAATATTTGAAAACAACTCATTTTTGATTTTTATTACAAACCATTTATAGAGCGGATATCTGGGAAGCAATTCAAGGTTCTGTGTTAAAAAAACACTTCAACAACACACTTGGACAAAAGATTTAAGAGACTGACTGAAAATAATTTTGTTGACTAATCTCTGACATGTTGAAAATATAATGATGGATGTTTGGGGATAAAATACTTGCACATTATTTGACTTAATTAAGATGAGAAACTGCTGCCAGGAGGAGGATAAATCCCCCTGCTAGAAATACACCCTAGCTTTATCCAAAGTCATGGCAATAATCATTTAATTAAAATAGTATAACTAAATGATCTTGATGTCAAAACAATGTGTTACCTTCTCCTCTTTTGTCAGACTCCTCTCTGAATCAGAGGTCATGTCTTTAATGAACGTCACATATGACAGAAAGTCCTGTTGAGCGTCTGCAGCACACACACACAAACACAAAAAGCTTCTTTTTTAATAAAGTTTTTATTTCATTTTTGCCAAAGATACTGCTATAATGTCTGCTGCACACACCTGCCAGGATGAGACAGTCAGCACAGTCAGTCTTGGAGTATCTGTGGGCCAGGTCTAAAGGCCTCTCCCCTCTGAAGGTCTTTGCCTGTGTGTCGGCTCCCAGGTCAAGTAGAGTCCTCACTGTTTCCAGGTGGCCCCAACAGGTCGCGAGGTGTAGGGAGGAATAACCTGCGGAACAGAGGAGGCTCTCATGTGAGTCCTTTCAAATATTATTAAATCATCTGAAGACAACTGGATCAGAAATATGAGTATACTCTGTATTGTTTTATATGACTTTTTATCAGATAATGTGCAAAAACACACTCAGGCCAAGATGATTGAAGATACACATGTTGACAAGGTAAGACATATCTGTATACTGACTTATTCTCATGTAGTCATTTCATCAGTAGGCTATCTGATAACTGGAATATTTCAAAAAGGTGTATCAATACTTCACTTCCTGCAAAATAAAAACATATATTTATTAGTTCAAAAGTAATAGTAGGTTGATTGATTGATTGATTGATTGATTGATTGATTGATTGATTGGTTGATTGATCGAACAAACAGTTAAAGCCCACTCAGCATCATTTTTCTTACCCCTGACAGTCTGCTCGTTGACCAGAGCTCCGTGTCTGAGCAGTTCTCGGACGATGGCGCTCCTCCCCAACATGCTGGCAGTCAACAGGGCGTTCCTCCCAGCCTCGTCCTTCATACCAAACAAACCTTCTTCCGGCACCTCCTCCTCTGTGACACCCTCGCCTTCATAAAGCTCCTTCATGGTTTCCAAATCTCCAGATAGCACACAATTAAAAATGTCTTCCTGCAACGATGTCATACTTACTGCACTCGTTTCTTCTTTGGCCTACCTGTCCCGCACTACACCGGGTAGTAGGCTATGTCTTGTTTCCATGGTTACAGCGTCACACGTTCTGTAAACTTAAGAGATAACGTAAACCAGAGAGTGAGAGCCTCTTTCTAGGACTCTGTGTGTTAAACTTTCCCGCCTAGCCTACTTCTTCAGCTTTGTTTATTACTTTAACCCTCGGGGAGACTGACAGAACCTTTAGCTGAAACTAAATACCTTTTGTTTATGTTCCCTTTGCTGAAAGAAGAATAACTAGGAATAACCAGGAATTAAGCCTTTTTTTTTTAATATAGCTTGTAATAAAAAATGTTAATCCATAGGCCCTATGTGCTTTCAATATCTTTATTTATTCAGATACGTTATAGTAAACATTGACTGTTTCAAACCTGAGATAATATCGCAAATTCCTACTCACAGCATTCGGTTTTGAACGCGTCGCGCCTCACCACAGAGGTTCCATGGTGTAATGGTTAGCACTCTGGACTCTGAATCCAGCGATCCGAGTTCAAATCTCGGTGGGACCTGATTTTAGGCCCCTTTGGAGGACTTTAAAAATCACATTATTCGAAGTTGAGATCTCTCATTACACAAATGAGATAACTTTACCCACCTTTCATGGCTTTTGACAAAGTAATGGCAGATCCTGCTGCAGCCAGACAGACCTTATGTCCCCTTATATACTGTACCATATGTTAACTTTTGTCGATGTCCTCTTTTACTGCTACAAGCATATGCTTAGATACTTTTATTATTGTATAAATGAATACATTTCAAATATACCTTCATTGATGTTCATGTAGCCTAGCAATTGTAATACATCTTTAATATGGTTTATTTCTGTCCACACTCTTCAGAGTCCAGCAATTTTATTTATTTATTTTATTTTAAAGCTTTTGGCTTGACATGGATATCATGTGTAACAATTATTCTATCCGGGAAAGGAGCACCAACTCTTTAATTTTTATTATTTATTTTTTTGTTAATCAAGAATGCATATGCAAACAACATGGCACTAACATCTTTCAAAATAGCATAATGCACAGGTGCATATCCAAAATAGTAAGCATAAAAGGACAGACTAAGATTAAGAGATTAAATAGGTAATATTAAAAAATAGAAATAAATAACTTTAAGGATTTGGACTTTTCTTTTTGTATAATTTGTATTATACTGAAAAGTGTCCTCGCATCCCTTTAAAGGCTTTTATGTAAGACAGAAACTGTCTATGCTGGTTTCAAATCTAAATCGCAGATGCAACAAGTTGGATGGGATGGTGTTAATCAGATGGATATATACAACTTCAAGATTTCCCATTCTGTAATTTGATATGTCAATCAATCATTATAGTGCCAATTCATAATATTGTTATCTCAAGACACTTTTACGAAAGAGCACTTAAAAGACCTTACTCTTTGTTATCATATCTACAAAGACCCAACATGAATCCATCATGAGCACTAAACAACATTTAGCAAAGTTACAGAGGCAATCAAAAACTTCCTGGCAGAAACCTCTAAGAGAACCACACCCATGATGAACAGACATTTGCCGAAACTGTAGGCCTATTTGGGGTTGAAAAGTGGGATAGAGGGAGATGCAGAAGGAAGCAGGATAGAGACAAATAGAGCAACAACAATGAAAAAGATAGATTTAGTGCTACAATGTCAGTAATAAACTTCACTTCCTGATTGATTGATTCCTTTCACTTCACTTCCACTTCCTGAGCACTGCCGTGCCCTTGAGCAAGGCACCTAACCCCCCCACCAGCTCAGGAGCTCCCACTGTGGGCAGCCCCCTCACTCTGAGACCTCTCCATTAGTGCATGTCCATAGGATCCTGTTTGTGCATGTGTGTGTATTTCGGAATGTTTCTGTAGCATGTTTACTAGACAGAGTGTAAAAACGAATTTCCCCTCGTGGGATCAATAAAGTATAAATTATTATTATTATTATTGTTAATAAATTATTATTATTATATCATTATTATTATTATTATTAATAAATTATATTATTATTATGATTATTAATAACAATAAATTATGATTATGATTATGATTATATTATATTATATTATAATTATGATAATAATAATAATAATTATTATTATTATTAAAAATATGTGTTAGAAACCGACATTATTTAATCAAATGTTTTTTTTTAATCTTTGGGTCATTAAGGATCAACCGTGTGAATTTAATTCCTTTAAAAGCACTTAGATGGTGAAAAACAAGGAGTTTGTTGATATATTTATTGATTAGTGTAAGAAACTATTACTTCCGCTTCCGCTGGTGAGCCTCAGCATTTCACCGGAAGTGACGTCTGATTACCTGGAAACGGAAGAAGATTCGCGAATAGATTTGTGTAGCGTGAACCTGTAGATATTTAGCATCTCCATAAAATTAAGGAAAAACAAGGAAAGCTTCTACTGTACAACCCCCTCTCACTGACTTCAAGATGTTTAACAGACAGACGAGTCTCTGGATGGGTGATGTATGTTTGAAGTCTCCGTTTTTTGTCAATATGATTTATGTTAGCTTCGCTACGTTAGCGTGTTGCTAGCTCAGTTACATAAAGTTAGCCCGGATATGTGACCACTGTCGGGAAGGTTAGACTAATAAAGTATATAATAAGTATCTAATTAACATGACTCAGCGTGTTTACCTACGTTAGGGTCTAGTTTAGTCCATATACTACAACGTAATAAACTCACCTCCATATAATTGTTGTATGTTATCTAGCTCTTCCTCTCATTAGTCCTGAATGCTAGACGAGATGCTTCAAACGAGTCAACATTTATTTAGAGTATTTATTTAACGATTAAACATCTAAGTCATCCTGTTGCAGTAAATATTTACAAAGGGAAGTGACACATGTACTAAGTGTGCGTTGAAGTGGACAGCTGTTGGCTATGAATAATGATCCGAAGGTTAAACTAACACTTGATAAGTTAGGTTAGAAAAGGTGTAAACATAGCTTGGTCATGCAACCCTTTTATGTAGAATAGAATAGAATAGATGTTTATTGCCATTTACACAGGTACAGGACAGTACAGGTACATTGGAATTTTTGTGCGTTTCTCCCTGAGTCAGCTTCTACAAAAAAGTTTAAATTATATATAAAATAGAAAAGCATTATAAGAAATAAAAGAGTAGAAAAGTACAAATAAAAGAATAAATAAGTTGTAGTAACAGCTAAGTAAATTCAAATAAACTGTACAGAAGCTATACACTGTATTAAAGCAAATATATAATACAAACAAAATAACAAAGGGGAACACTGTACAATGAAATGAAAATATAAATATATTTTCTTTTCTCTACTTTCTACATCTCTTATTGCACCTGAGCTTATTATGTATTGTATATGTATTATGGGGTTATTATGTATTGTTTACTCATATCGTTTGAATAAATGTCTCAAATAAACAAAATGCACAATGATGTCAGTTGCACAAAATAAAATATACTATTTCCTTCCCACGATGGACAGAATAGTTACTTGTGTCAATGATTACGGCCATAATATCCATATATGTCCAGGTGTTTTGATGTACATGTATTTACATTCCGGTGTGACGGTACAAACGTTATTTCTGAGGGCAGATATTTGATGACAAACTATATGAAGTTTATACTTAATAAAGATACGTGTCCTTATTATTCTGTAGACTCAACTGAAGACGCAATTTTCATTAGCCAGCGTAAATATCACCTGCAAATAGTGTTTGACTCTGAAGTGTCTGTAGAGTGAATTTAAGAGTGGATGCAAAATACGGCAGCACAGTATTTTAAGGGACGATTCAAAACCCGGCAGTGCAAAAATTGTGTCTGCCAAATTTTGCATTGTCCTGAGAGGTGCATGCATTTCTCTGCATAACACAGGCTCTTTCTCTGACACCTAAAAGAAACAGAGCCAGCATGATACAGTTATACATCTGGGAATTTAAGTTGTTTTACTCAATACTATTGTAAAACATTATGAGCTGTAGTTTGACCAAAGCATTTTAAAACACTAGACCTGCTTACGTAGCTTGACCAGTAATAGAAAGGACCATGCATGTTTGTGCACATTAATCTACTGTTGTGACTTTCTTAAGGTGAAAATCAAATCTCAACTTGTCTTTCATGTTGTGTTTAGTTGGACCCATACATGGATGAAAGCTTTATCAAGCAGGCCTTCAGTGCTATGGGAGAATCACCCTTTGGAGTCAAGATCATCACTCACAGGATAACAGGGTAGGACATTCAAAACATCTAATGAGCGGGAAGCTAGCTGTGGGCTGCACTGTCATGAAGACATCTGTTTATAGAGATTTTTTAAAGCTAGATCTTTATGGGATGATGGCTGACAGGAGACAGGATTGTGTTTTTCCCCTGCTGCTCGAAACACTGTTTTCCTGTATACAGCCATGCCTGCTGCAAAGCTAGTACGCTTAATTCTGGGACTACTGACACTAAATAATTGCTCCTTACTTACAGATGATACAGATTTGGCAGATAGAAACCAAAAGGTTAATGTAACTCATTGATTAAAGTGACTAGAAACGTCTACAGGATACCATGAACGTGCGTCCTTTAATAATAATAACAACAACAATAATTACTGCCAACTTGGTTGTTTTAAGTTTAAGATGTTTAGATTATTTCAATGTAAATGCCTCCCTAACATCTCTGTCCTCCTGTCCTCCTGTCCAGGGGTTCAGCAGGATACTGCTTTGTGGAGCTGGCAGACGAAGCGAGTGTTGACCGCTGTGTCCAAAGACTGAATGGAAAACTGGTCCCTGGATCAAACCCGGTCAGTTTTATGGTGTAATCGCAGAATCATGAATCTTTGATTTCAATCTTTACTGCAGTATGTATATTTTAATGTTTCTCCACAAATATTTGAATATATACAATTACTATTGACAATTTAATACTGCCTTCCTCTTTTCCCAGTGTTTAGAGTAATGTGATCAAGCAGTATTTAATTGTTGATTTGAATGTGGATAGTGGAGCTCAACTTGTCTCGCTCTTCCTTTGTTACAACAGTGACTTGAGTTTATTGTTGATAAATGACTATGATATGGGTTTGTTAATCTGCTCTTCATAAAGATTCTTGTTAAACAATGAAGTGTGTCAAATCTGTAGGATCTGCTAGTGTTGCTATTGCTAACACTAAAATACATGAAAGCAGAAGCAGTAACTTCTAAAGTGGAATGCTGCAGAGACAGCTCGTAATGATGAGGGTTTGTGAATGTAATCAAAGTCATGCGTGCACAGTTGTGAGCTTTAGCTGCTTGCTGCTGGATTTGAAATGCTGTTGGCACTGTGAGCTGGCCAAGCTACTGGGCTCCCCTGTCCACTGGCCTGTACCTGCTGCTGAAGGTGGCTGAGAGGCTGCTTGTACATGAATGTACTTTGTTTGAAGCTGGTGAATAGAGTCTCTGGTAGGAACTAACTGAGGAATGGGCTAAAGGCTGGTCTGTGTGGTGGAGGAGGTATGTAAACCCAAATAACAACCATAATAACTCCACTTTTTATTTCCAGCAATATCAGTGTAATACTACACGTCTTTTGGTGTGTGATGCTGGCTTAGTGTGTGTTTTTCTCTCCTCTGTGCAGCCCCGGAAGTTTAAGCTTAACTATGCCACGTACGGGAAGCGACCAGAGGCAGGGTAAGACATGATTCACGTTACTTTGAGACATTTAAATGCTTCACACCAAACAAACATGGTGTCCATGTAACCTTATCTCAGGCCAAAACTGTTGTCTTAATCCAATTCAATTCATTAAATTAAATACTCCTTTTCCTGAAATGTTGTATCAATTATGTTAACAAATTAGCTATTATGTAAATTTGAAATTGATTTCCAGTGCACTTTAATTTGTATTAAAGGGGAGATAGATTTTTTATTTAAAATGGACTTCACAATTACATTGGCCGGATGCATTGTTTGAATGTTTTAGCACATAGTTGTCCACAGGAGGCTTTTGGCTAATTGTCTGTAAAAAATTGCAATTCCATTATCATCCTATTATCCTTGTCATGTAGGGCACGAATGGGGAGAATGACTGAAATCAATATCCAAATATAAAGATTATTTTTTACTTCATGGTTAGTGTGACAAAACTACATCTGAAAAAAATCAGCACATGTTCACTCTGCCTGAGAGACAATTAGACAAACTAATCTAGAAAACCTGTGAAACACCTTTAAGTAGAGGGGAACCTCACCGATGTACACGGCAGAGTTGATTTCTTGAAATAGGAAAATGTTAAAAACAAAAGTTGTTTGTGGCTCTAAATTAGTCAGGACTTCAAATTGAAAGAGTACAAATTTAAACCTGAGAAATATGTAGGGCGTGGGGGTATGAAGAAGTGAGATCATCCGACCCCTCTGGTCTGATCTTCATCTTTTTATTTTAACCGTGCGGTTTGAGACATTAGCTGTCAAGTCAGCTGTGGGAAGTCAAGCTGCATTGTGGGTAATGTAGTCCCCATGTTTTGACAATAAAGATACGTTTAAGAATGAAAAAAGTTGATTTTGATCTGTTTTTAGAATGCATCACAAGTCCAGCTTTCTTGTCAGAGTTCAGTGCTGTGGGGGAGTTTTTATTTTTAATCTGGCTAACTGTTGACAGAAAACACAGATGGTGATTTTCAAGGGTTGTCTCTTTTTATATTTTCATTTGTTAAACTCTCCAAGTACAGTTTACTTAAAATCAAGATGTTGCACTACAGAATTTTTATTAAATGACAAAAACATTTTCATTATTTTCTACATTTCCATTATTTTTGGATTTACAATAGTAACACAAAATTACTTTCCCTTACCCTCCATCAACAAGTGGTTAACATTTCATGTTTGTTTATTTTAGAGTGAAAGAAATGTGAACATTTTAGACTTCTTAAATGTTCCAGCTCAAACAAAAAACAACATGAAGACAGACATGTAGCTGGATTAGTCATCATTACGTCTGCTTTGTTTACTCTACAACTGAAACACATAGACAGAAGAGAAGTTCTCATTTGTCTTGTCGGGTTTGGGTTAACCATACAAATGGCATTTCCCCCCAAAACACATCCTCCCTATCTAAAGCATGTCAGTACTAACATAACATCACATAAACAAGACGAGTCTTTAATCAGTGTCCTCACTTTTCTCAGGCCGGAGTTCTCTGTGTTTGTGGGCGATCTGGCGTCTGAGGTGGACGACTTCCAGCTTCACCAAGTTTTCAAAAAGTACCTTTCCTGCAAGGGAGCCAAAGTGGTCACTGACCAGTATGGATACTCCAGGTACGAGGGCTCATGAGGGTAGAGGTCAACTAGACATGGATGTGGCTTCAGAGACATAAAATGTGTTTAATATTCTTATTGTTAGACATTTAGAATAATGTGAACATGTGTCCTGGACTCTTGTTGTATTGATACTTTAGATAGCAGTGATATGGACCACCAGTACATCTTCATCTGTTTCCAACAAAAGGCTGACAAACTGTTTTCTGTACGTCTTATGCTGAAACTATTGTTTTCCCCATATAGGCTAAGCAAGAGCAACTCACAATTCAAGTGATGCTACCTGTTAAAAGTAAAACAACAAGTTTCAGTTCTACCATAATAATACCCATTATATTCTGTTTCTCATTATAAGTGGCTGTTGAAATGCCCAGTATAGAGCACAACGTGTTTTGGAGGGGAGATGTAACTGTTGTTTGACCCGCAGAGGTTATGGCTTTGTCAAGTTTGGAGAGGAGAGCGAGCAGAAGAAGGCGATTGAGGAGTGCCAGGGTACGATGCTTGGGGGGAAGCCGCTCAGACTGAGTATAGCTGTGGCAAAGAGGTGAGAACCATGACGCCGGAACAAGTCACATTATCATCACTGTTCATCTTGTGTGGGTTTTCTTGTCATTGAATTCAGTGTGCTCGCCCAAACACACAGTAAATATATCCTGTTTACAAGAATAGTTTGTCGATCAAAGCCTGATACATATTTTATCACCTCCTTCTGTATCCAAAAACTTTTGAAAAATAAATTATATTTTAAAATAATTTTAAATATAATTTTTATATTTTTTAAATTATAAATTATACTCATCCCTGCTGTCCCATAAACTCACATGTGAAATAATCTGCATCTGAAAATAGTCCTCAACAGATACATGTTATAGAAATACCTCAAAAAAATGCATTAAACTTAAAGGGATACTTCACACATTTGCATTAATCTTTGTATCATTAGAAACCTGGTAGTATTTTTGAATGGTCGTGCATCCCGCCCTCATTTTCCCCTGAGATGGGAAATCTTTGTATTTCTGAATCTGAAAAGGAGCTTCCAGTGATGGAAAATGATGATTTATGCGTCACTGGAAGCTGTTGTGGTTAGCGGGGTGAAACTACAACGCTAGTTCCTCATATTTTTGACCACTGAAGCTACAGACCAATCACAGATCAGTGGGTGGGACCTCACTCCCAGAATGGAAACTTAACGTCCGCTATATTGTTTGGAAGCTATGCTAACAGGCTCTATGGAGAAAGTTGATAATGGCGAAAAAATACAAATATAGCGGTGAGACGACTGCTGTCGACAGGCCGGTCTTGTTTCTCGGCTGCTGCGTCCGGGGCTGTAATGGTGCTATAATGTTTTCTGTGGGAGTCCCCCAACCAGATATTCTTTCATTGATCAAGTTTCATTCATGAAATCCTTTCATATGTTAATGATACGTTTCTATGTATTATGTTGCAGCCAGAAGATGAGCAGCTACCACGGGAGCCAGGGCCAGAATTACAACAGCAACTACAACCAGTCCCCGTCCAGTTACTACGGCAGCAATAACAGCGGGGGTCAGGGGGGTTACTACTCTCAGTGGGGGGGCTATGACCAGTACAGCGGCTATAACAGCGGCTACAACACTGGCTACAATAGTGGCTACAACTACAACTACGGGCCCTATGGATACCCCCCTCCAGGCAACGTGATGCCCCCACCTCCCACGGGGGTGCCACCCACGTCCACTGACATGTCCGCTGTAGAGGTGAGGGGGTCCATACTCATTCTTAGAGCAGTAGATGATTCAGTATGTTTGTGGTGAGTCAGTCAACCCACAGTGTCACCAAAATTGTCTGGATGTGTTTTGTATGCCAGCTGAGGTTTGTTCACAGTGACTGCAGTCTTTGAGGGCGGGCGGGCGGGGGGGGGGGTCTTGAAGAGATTCTCAGAAATATTGACCAATATGTGATGTCTTTCTACAGCAGAGCCACGAGGAGACTGAAGGTGTAGATGAGGAAAATACTGAAGGTAAAGAGACCTTCATTTGTTTCAACTTACCCATATCTTGTTTGAAAATATATCGATAAATAGCCCAGCCCTAGTAGCAGCTACACTACAGCACATGTCTCAGCATTTTATACAGGTTTATAGGTGACATGCCCCCGTGACCTTTCACCTGCAATCTGAAGGTCACAGAGGCGTAAAGGGTGACGAAGTCATCCCCCCTCTGTACCGCCTTTAGATCTTTAGAGGTAGTACAGAGGGGTTAAAGAGAGCGAGACGATATCAGCCGAGCCAGCGGGGGAGCACAGCGCTGGATCACTGAATCAATATGAATGCCCAAAGACGTGATGACGGCTGAGCATAGTTTCACTTCTGTGAATAAAAGAAGTCTTAAAAGAGCTTCTGTTACTTTAGGATAACTAATGAGGCGTCCAGTGTTTGCTCTATGATAGACTTGAATTCAGTCCATGGATGTTGTATGCATGCACACATGAATGCCTTACACTGTGGATCTGTTCAAATCATTGTGTGCTTTTTTTTTTCCAGAGCCCATAGCAGAATGTGACGTGGAGCAGTGGAACAAAGATTTTATGCAGCGCAGTGAGGAGCTCTATGACGCCATGATGAGCTGTCACTGGGAACCCCTGGACTCTGTTAACTCGCCTATTCCCTCCCTGTCTTGATGGTTCCCCACCTTCTTCTGACCCACACCTGACCCTTCAAATATTTAATCGTCTATGGTTTTTTGTACTACCCATAATCTGCCACGGCCTAACAGCAGACAGAGGTTCTTGTTCCTCTTTAATCACTGACGTCCACACAGACACTCACTGAGTCACTGATTCTCAATGTGCTCTCTCTCTGAGGAACAGACACAGTAACTATAACAGACTGAATGCCTCATGTCAATACTCACCTTGTGATAATGTCAGTGAAAGAAAAGCACACTTTCATCCTCTCCAGATGAGCCGTGTTAAAAGGTGACACCAGCAGAAGCTCACCTTATTATGTGTGTGGCCCCAACTGTAAGAAAGATTGTCTAGAAGACAAAAGTTACGACTTAATGCCTTAATTGTCTTTGGCCATGAACTTCTCCATCTAAGAGCGTCAGTCGAATGATATTGTAGATGCAGAAAATCATTCTTTCTTTTTCCTGGGAAGGAAATGTCACCGGCTTTAAATGTGTCTGATTGGTCTTCTAAGTGGAGGTATGTGAATACGATACTTCTCAGTATAACCAACAGAATTCAATCACCACTCTATCATCATCATCATCATCATCATCACTGTTTTCCAGACAAGAAGCTGTAGATCTTTCTATGTTAATGACACATGGTACAACCCGATCGTTCAGAGCGGACGTCCAGGCAGCATTTCTCTCCTGCTGTTTTTTTGTTTTGTAGATATTTTCTTTCCTGAGACGTTTAATCAATAAAACACATTTAGGAGGAGCGTGTTCTTGTGTCTTCAGAGGGGAGTCAACATGGAAGTGTTCCTCCACAGAGGCTGATTTAAGAACTTTTTTTTATGAACATATGAAGGTATCCAAGCTGGTTTCACATCTGCTCTCCTGAAAATATCTAGAGAGAATTTAAGGAGGACTGCTCTGGATGTTCTTCTGACCTGACTGTTCACATATGCTCCTCACAGAGGGAGGGGGGGTTGGTGGTCTCCTGAGGTAAGATGTGACGCAAATGAGACAGCAGATTACTTCTTATTGTCTAAAACAGCTGCTGAGGGGAAGGTGACGGATGAATTGATCAACAGCACGCTGCACAAACAGTTTCTTGTTTTATTAGATTTTCTCACAGCAAAGATTCCCGCTGAGTGAAACATTTGACTGTGTAAAGGAACAGGAAGAGGTTTTGTTAAGAAGCCATACTAACCCCATGTACCTTACGAAACAGAAAATACTTTTTGTACACAAGGGGGTGCTAAAATTGACAAACGAAAAGTTACTTTCAGCAGCTTTAAAGAAAACGATAGAAAGACAAAGAAAGGGATACAGCTCTCACTGGATCTCCAATTGAATGTTTAATAATTCTAACCAGCTGCTGCTCAAAACGCTCTGAATCTTTTTCTTTTTTTTGTGTATCTTTACTAAATCTAAGCGGTCTGTTGTAAACTTTCTTTGTCCTTGATGAAAGCTTGTTTCTTAAGATTTACTTCCTCACAACTTCAGACCTCAAAGGATTTAGACTCACCGTTCTTTTGGTATCCAAAGATGGACTGAAAAAAACATCCTTCATCTTTCATCACGTTACCCAAGCCAGGCCTGGTCTCCCAGTTATCCTGCACACCCCTGAAATAGTCTACATGTTAATTCACTACCGTGTTTATTCATCCAGTGCTCATTGTTTCATTCAGAATAAAAAGGCTTCATTCATTCTGTCGGTCTTTAATTGTTCAGAGGAAAAAATATGCATTCACAGCTTGCAACCCAAATAATCAGACAATTAAGTACCTGTTTGTTTTTAGTAATAAATCACCTTTTGTTTACATTTATTTATGAAAAATAAGTTTACAATGCTTCACAAGGGAAATGTTTGGGCAGTCGGGGTTGCGTCTGAAGTTTGACTCACTAAATATTCAGACCTCTTAAACAGAAGCTCCGAGTTACACACACTCATCATGCTCTCTGTTGAGAAGCTTTTGGGGCGTTGGTGGTGTTTTTTTAACGTGTAACTACCGTTGTACCACGGCAAAGAGTCGGTCAACCTGGAAGATCAGGAGTACGATCCCCAGCTCCTGCAGCCTGATGTCCTTTGGTAAGACACTGAACCCCTGAATGTGTATGATGGGATTACTTCTGATGTTCACTTTACACAGCAGCCTCTACCATCAGTGTGTGAATGTGTAGGTGTGACCTGCGGTGTAAAAAGAGCTTTGAGTAGTCAGAAGACTAGAAAAGAAATATACAAGCTCAAGTCCATTTACCATGTAGACCTACTGAGGCTGCACTGTAGTCCTGGAAGCAGGCGCCCCAGGTTCAAAACATGACCCCTGGCTCCTTTCCTGCATTCAAGTCATTCCTCACTCACTCTCTCTCTCTCTCTCCCTGATTTCTCACTCTATCCACTGACCTGCCTCTCTAATAAAGAAATAAAAATCCCCCAAATAAATCTTACAATCAAATAAAATAATGTTCCAAATTAATCCAATGAGTTTCTCTTTTTACACTAATGTCCCATTTATTAAGTGTTTGGTTAGTTTACTTGTTGATTATCACACCACCAATCCTTCTAATTATTAATTATTCATATCTTTGTATTGCAAACACACTTTAAGATGTGAGTTCTGAGAGGAAAGGTTTCTCAAACATCCAGTCTGTATTAAAACTGGTAACACTACTGTCTCTCATCATGGATCCTGAACGCTTCTTAAGGATGTCACAGAGGACACCTTGTGTGTGTGTGTGTGTGTGTGTGTCATCATTAAACTACGCTTTTCAGAGTTCAAAACAGTATCTATTGTCTTTCTGTGAAAAGAAGACAGCACACTCAAACATCTTCAAACCACCTTTCTGTCTTGTTTCCTGTTAATTGCAGGAGTCTTGGCTCAATTTTGCATCCTCAGTCTTGGTGTTCAGCAGTCCTAATCCAGGTCTCCCGGGGGAGCACCAGCTGGGCCCGAGGCGGTACCAGCCCTGGTACAGTCCCCTCCAGCTCAGACATCCCAGAGCGCCCCCTAGCAGCTGGGTGGGGAACTGAGGGAAGTAAGCCAAGAGGCAGAGCAGCAGAAAGATCCAGAGGCCGAGCAGGAGGACGCAGAAGAGGAAGAGGATCCTGAGAGGGGCGTCTGAGACCCCGCCCAGGCTCAGGTAAGGGCCAAACACGGACGTTTCTTCCGCTAGCAGGAGGCAGCAGAGACACAGGAGGAAGACGTCCTCTGAGACTTCATAACCCCTCCACAGCATCCCGGCCCTGAGGCACTCTGACTTACTCTCGCCTTCTCGCAGCACCAGCAGAGGCTGCCCGTTGGCGACCTCTGGACCGCCGAGTAAAGGTTCATAGCAGCTCCCCGTGGCGTTCTCCAGTAGGTCCAGGAGTTTACAGAAGCCGAGCCACAACCCGCCGGCCACCCCGAGCCGTGACAGGTGACGCATGGAGAGGGACACGGAGCGACGGATGGAGAAGGAGAGGAGGAAGACAAACGACCCGACAAAGATGCAGGTCCAGCCCCAACCAGAGCGCAGGAACATCCTGGAAGAAGGAGAGCAGAGAGGTGTGAACAAACTTCATAACAAGGGAGACGAGGAAACGGAGGGAGAAAGGGGAGGAAGTTAGATCAGTGACATCATGTCATACTGACATTTTGAGTCATTAACATCCAGGTCAAAGGTCAAAGGTATCTTTATTGTCCCCACAGGGAAACATACAAGCCATAGACAACACTGAGAAATAATCCAACTAACAGTAGGTGCATAGATACATAAAACATGAAAGCCCAGCAGAGATGCTCCAGCATCCAGATAAAAGTGAAAGTGCAGTGTGCAATGAGCAAGAAATTAAAATTCAACTGCTAGGTCATATCATGTCCTGTGAGAAGTATAGTATACACGTTTCTGGTCATTTACTAACTAACTAGTGACAAGCATTACATTATACAGACTAGAAGATATTTATTTTATTTGGTATTAGTCTGTGGATACAGCTAATAATGACCTTCAGACCACCTGAGTAGAACAATCTGCAAAGACACATTGGAGGGTTGGTAAGCACATAACGCAGTGAAACCATGACTGCTGGTTGGATGTTTAATATATCACTTTCAGTCAGAGCAGAGACTACTACTGAATTTTTTTTGTCACAACAGCTCAACAAACAGGAATATAATTATCAAAAATAACAAGAAGTTAAAAATCAAACATATGTACATCAGTTAAATAAAGGGAGAAAAATACAATAATAGAATAATACAAGGTATGTACACTTCCACTTGTGGAAAGACTTATTATTATTATTACACACACAGTGTATAGCATTATTGGAGATGCTGTTAAAGAGTCTGATTAAACAGTCTTTATTATACACCTAACATGACCGACATTTGGCCAGCTGGTTGATACACATACACACAACACATTTTAAAATGTTGCATATTTGACCTTTAAATACCAGAAGAGGTTGGCATCAGGGTTACGACACATAACACATTTTAAAACCACAGTGACACGTCTTTGAGCACAGCTGTCACTTTCTATTAACAGCAACACAGGAGTGCATTGTGGGTATTTCAGTGGCATAATAATAGCCGTGGTACAAAGAAGAGGGCAAAAAGAAGAAGGCCTGCTCACCTGTAGAGGAAGTGACTTCTCTTGGCAAAGATGCTGTGCTGCGAGACCCAGAGGCTCAGTGCAGGACCAAACATCACCACCGCTGACAGCAGCAGGTGGAAGTGCTGCCGGACCGCGGTGTTACCCAGGAACCGGGCCGCCAAGTCCGTCAGGACCACCAGCACCGTGTGGAGGAACATCTGGACCTCAGAACCAACCTCTGCTCTAAATTAGCTTAACTTAACTTAACTTAACTTTAATGGATGGTTTGCCGGCTTTGAATGCAGCAGCAGGTTTTGTGTAGGTTATCCACTTCAAACTAAGTACTGCATTCACTGCTCCATGTGATAAGTCTGTAATCCTCCCCAGAATGCTCTTGTGCTGTGGATTACCTGTTACATATGGGAACAAGAATCCAGTTGGTTATGAAGACAAAAAATAAGTCCATCGGTCAATTCAATCAGTCAGTCCACTGAAACTGATTTTCCAAAGATTGAGCATGGGTTCATCTGAGCATTGGTTGACGCCTCCTGATGTTAGCTGCTAGTGTTGGGCGTCCACGTGTAAAGTTATTGTAAAAACATGAATGGAATGGCAGCTGCCCCCCCTAGACTGCAAACACATGCACGCTATGAAATCCAAGCGTGACACATCAATCCAGATCCTGACTCAGAAGAGAATCTCTGCTGCTTAGCTTCAGTGCACGTTGTTCTCTCACCCTTCAAACTTCAGCTATGCAAACATTCCATACCATCTGACTGTTTTTTCTTGTAGCTGCAGGAGGGTGAGCCGAGCTTCATTCCTCCCTGACTCTGTTTTGCAGGTTCTTCAAGTGTCTCCTTCCTGTTTTCCTCATGTTCTACAGCAGTTATCTTTAACCTCTTCTGGATCAGTTCTGCAGAAATACAATGGCTGCTGATGTATTCCACTCAGCGATGGTCAAAGAGTCAAAGCTGCAGGATATACCTGTCCTATTCGATCTGCGTCTTCTGCTCTTCTGTGTCACTGACGCCCGCTCTCTCCTCACATGCACACACACTGCATGAAAATACAGGGTATGTTCTCGCCCTGTCATACGCCTCATGGGCCTAGGTGTCACATTTCTTCTTCTGAGATGACTGAGGATTCAGAAGGTTGAACCAATGACACTGATTCCTTGATGTTGACAGGGTTTCTTACTCTCTACTATCAGCAGAGGCTGAGGGTAAGACGAGCAGAATCAGAGTCACCGTAAAGTGGTGAATTAAATGTGTGAGCGATGAGTCACATTAGATATTAATATACAAACTGTTACATTACATGTGTTTAAGTTCAAGTATATTAATAGATAACCTTTGTACTGTATCTGAGCTAAGACTCAGCTGTTGCTGCGGCAGGCTGCTTCTGTCACTCATTGGAGACTGACACACACACGCACACACGCACGCACACACGCACACACACACACACACACACACGCACACACACACACACACACACACACACACACACACACACACACACACACACACATATCTAGCCTAATATTATGATTATTTAGGGCCAACGTTACAGCTTCTATCCTCTTAATGGTACCTGCTGCATGGCTGTTGAAGCGCAGGCTGAACTGCTGCATTACTGTGAGGAAGGGGCAGGGGGTCAACTGTGGGCTGCTGACTGATTTTGAAACCAAAATAGTCTATTTTAGGGAGCGTTGCTACCCTCTCTTCCTGTTCCTTTCTCTCCTGTCATTTTTGACTTCCGCTTGAAATTAATTAAATTAATATTGATATTTTGTTTTCTATGTTTGTTCTATTTTTTTCTAACTTGTGAGCTATGGGACACTCCTGAATTTCCCCCAGGAGATGAATAAAGTATTTATCTATCTTGAAAGGCATTTTGAATCGCTCGGTCGGCTCGGAGAGGTGCACTCTGCTCGCCACCAGATTTTGGCCGTAACAAGCTACATGACATGATCACATTATTACCCAGCAATCATCACAGCATATTTGGATATGATGAAAATATCAAATGAAATATTAAATTATTCATTTAATGGAATTGTTTTCTTTAGTCTGTTTATAGTTTATGTAGAATAAGAACATCATTTTGTTCTAGACTGTGACTGACTATAACACTCAAAATAAAACCATGATGGAGATCGCTCTGCCTCTTCAAGTCACTATATAGTGAATGGCACCATTGAATTGTTAACATGTGCTTCTCTGGACTCAAATGTATCTCTGACAAAACAGTTTAATTAACATTCATGAAGTCAGAATCTAGAGGGGGGTCCACTCCTCCTCCTCCTCCAGGTTCTTCAAACTGGTTTGTGTATGTTTAGTGTTTTCCTCACACCAACAGCTCTCTGCACTCATTCTTATGATGCATTCATCACTGATCTACCTGACAGTGTTTTTTAAGTTTACAGTTTTGTTAAATGTATCACTCTCTTCATGTCCCCTATTTTTTTTAAAGCAGGATCTGCCCTCATTTCCTGTTGTGTGTTTTTGCTCCACTAGATGTCACAGTGGTTGAAGCAGCCGTGAGGTTAGAGCGTCACCATGATATTCCTGCACTTACTCTGACTAACCAAAGGGTGGTGCTCTTTCTCCTTAATGAGTCCTGTCAGCATCAGCAGCAAACACAGACATCTTCCATCTGATCAAGAATTCGTTTTCATTTGGAGTTACTCTGAAGTCTGCATTTTGTCAAATAAAAAAATGAAGTTTATTTGTGACTTTATGCCTCTGGACTCTCTTCTGTTACACCTCTATCTCAGTGGAAAACGCCTTGCAGACTCAGCGAGAATTGCGTTCCAGCAGAGGGAGGGAGAGGAGTCGATGAGTTCATACAGCAGCAGATATGTTTCTGTTCTCAGAGGTTATCAGGACTTATAAAACAATAGATGATCAAACACAGCAGACGAGCTCTGTGGGTTTCCTCTTTGCAGCCTCCTCCTCACCGTTATCTGAGGTTTTTCACATTAATAACACAACGACAGTTACAACCTTTGAATGTGGTTTAACAATTGTTCCAGGAACTTTAGTTCGTGCTGAAAACTGTCTCAGGTCTAATCGTTGGAATTAATCTGTGAGAGAAAAACTGTTTATATAATGAACTCGGAAACTGAGACACTGATAATGTGAAACTTCTCTAATAAGCTCTGATACTTTTCAAAAATAAGATCACATTTAATCTTTAATGGTGTGAGCTGTTGGTGTAAAAATAAACAGAAGAGAAGGAGGTAGGAGGAGGAGGAAAAAAGAGAAGAATGACATTAAAAACAAGAAATCTTAAGAATAAAAATAAAAAAATGTATATCCACTTTAAAATATTTAGCTGATAAATACTGAAACCTTGTGTAAGTCAGGACTTCTCATTTCCAAGATGTTTAAAAGGAACGATCACAGCAGACAGTATTGTCCCGTCTACATGGGTCTTCATTTTGATTTCTTTTATACGACTACAAAAAAAGTAAAAGGAGCCATTAATTTAAAAGAAAAAACTCAAAATGTTTTTTTTTTTTAAAAGTACGTTTTCTAGAAACACAACTGGTTTATTGTTAGAGATTATAAAGGCACTAATGTCATCCATAAGAAAAGCAAACGATGCTACTGTTTGGATCAGGTCTGCAGTCACTGACCTCTATAATCACATTTAAAATCTAAAGACAGATTCTGAGTTTTATAGTGAACTTACTTTATAATCTCAAGAACTCTGAGTTTGTCTTTGGAAATGTTCCCTTTTCTGTTTTTTATTTGTTTTAGAATGGCTCTGATACGCCGTCGTACTTTTCTGCTGTCATGTGTGAAGCTCTTTGTTCTCCTTGTTTGAAAAGTGCTACACGAATAGAGTCATAATTATATTTTTGTATTAGGCACACGAGGTACCCTCCTTTTTTTTTGCATTACTTTGTGTTGCATTAGAATCATTCATCTTACAGCCAATAAAATGGATTGAAATGCGATGAAATGAAGAAGGTCTGAGTCGAACCCAGGCCGCCGGCCTCGAGGGAAATAGCCCTTTACATGGTTCATAACCACTGGGCTACGCAGCAGCATGCACTGAAAACTAATAAAGTATAAAGTCGGGCTCAGAAGGTAAAGGGAACGCTTTGTTCAAGATTAATTTTAAATCAAAACATTGTGTTGTTAATTATAGAAACGACACAACAATGTTTATTATATGCAGACGACTTTATTCTTTCAGCTCGTCAGTTCAACATGCATTTTTATTTTTTATTGCATTTACTTTAAAAAAACAATTTTTTTTACAGGCATACTGTTAACTAGCTAAAATGTAAAATCACTATATTTTAAATACATGAGATCTTTAGTAATTTACGCCTAAATTTGTGATTCTGTATTGATTTGTTAAAAACAGTTTATTGTAATTTAGCAGAAAAAAAGCAATCTATGTAAAGTCACTACCAAAACAAAAACATTTTAAATCCTCCATAAACGAGAAAATAAAATAAGAAAAGCACACAGCATGTTTTGTGTATCATTCAGCTTCAGCTCTCCACTGATGAAGCTGCTATGTCATGTTTTGTTTCTACATATAAACAAGAGTATCATCAGCATAGAGCTCTACATCAACACTGACACCACCGTTCAAAAGGGTCAACAGTGAACCTGCAGACAAATCAACACACTGAATTTTTACAAGTTTACTTTTCTTTGTGAGCTTTTTGTTCCTGGTTAATGTGTGTGCTTGTATTCATATCTTCTTGTACATTTTATTCTCTGTGGTGTGTGAAACTATAAAGAGAGCTTGTTACGAGAGACTGAGGGCCTGATTAATTAAGAAAGCATCTTAGCCGCTAATAGCTCTAAACATTGCGCATCATTTGATAAAGTATTATACAAAAAAATAACATTTACTGTATATAATATAGGATTTGTTTTACACTGCTGCAAAATGTTGTTTGATCATAATTGCATATATATAGTCATGATTGACATTTTTAAATTCATCTAAGCGATAAAGGAGATACATTTATGAGATGCTGGTGGGATAGAAAACATAGTCATCCAGCATGTGTGAAGTTTATGGACGGACTCTTGTTCCTGAGGACGGTCAGCAGGAAGAGTCCACAGCAGTACACCAGACTCTTCACTGTCAGCACTGTGTAGAGCAGCAAGAGCAGCTTCACCTTGTATGGAGACAGGACAGAGGGGAAAGAATAAAATCATCAACAACGTCAGTCCTCTGTTTTTCTCTCTTTTAACAGAATCACTAAATGAAGATGAATCTACGCTGCACAAAACCTTCATTACCTGTATCTATCCGAGCCTCCACTGTTCCCCCCTCGTGCTGCACGTAGCAGCTGAACTTTGTCTGATAGATCTGTAAGACGGAGGCAGTACATCCAGACTCTCTGAGCTCCAGCTGCTGTCCGTCAGCAGAGGGCAGCTCCTCTAAACATCCGCTCTCCGTTTGTCGTGTCCAGGAGATTCTGACCACAGGAGGAAACATGGCTGAGGCCACACACAGTAGTCTGATCCTAAACCTACATGAACTCTGGTCTCTAAAACACTCATTACTACAGTTCAAGTTCAGTTTAAATTAAGACTCAAACACATGAATAATATCAAATTAAATATGGTGAATGACGATACATGAATCTGTTTTTTATAATAGCAGGTGTTGTCACAATTACATTTTAAAGAAGAAAAGAAGAAAAAAAATAATTTAAGTGAAATTAAATCCATAAAAATAAAAACAAAGTAGGATTAAAGCAGCAATAGAATATCATTTTAAACTTTGTTATATTTTGTATTTATACATTAGATTATATTTTATCATGCAGTTTATAATTTCATTAAAATATATTTACAACTCTTATCTTTATCAGGGTTTGCATATAATTATGAATTACATATTAACCTTCAAGAAAAACTAATTATATATAAATATATTTAAAACCATGTTGTTTTCTCTAATTAATACAGATAAATAAAATCCATACAACAGTTATTTCAGAGTGTTTGTTATTTATGAAATATTCAGTGTTATGTTTTGAAATGTTAAATAAGGTCAAACTTGATTTACAAACTAAAGACAAAGGTTTCATAAATCCCCGAGAAGACATTTAAATAGACGTATGATAACGTGTGATATCAGACAACATGTAGTTCAAATGATTGTCTCTGAAAAACAGTTTTTCATTCTGTATTAAATATATATAATGATATAAATGTGAATCATTTGAGCAAGTTTATTTGTAGATTCACACAGAGAAGAAGTCAACGTGTGATAACAAAGAGTGGGCTCTAGACCTGCTCTTTTTAAAGTGTCTTCAGATAACATTTGTTATAAATCAGAGCCATACAAAGAAAGATTGATGAGTTGATTCACACAGTTCAAAACAGAGCACTAACAACATGTTGAAGTTTGAGCCCAACAATCATTGGTTTGACTATTTGATCCTTTTTAAAGCGTTTCATTCAAACAAAGTCTTTTTCTTCTAATGTGGCTTTCTAAGTCGTTAAAGATCAGAAACTCTTTGGAGTCGCCTCGTCAGTTGCACTTCTTGTCCTTAAACCTTGTTAGTTATTTTTAATGAACCTCTTATTGAGCCTCCAACTCTTTAAAGTTTACATTTAATATGGCCTTGAACCCTGATTACATTTAAAATATCATTTAAATATCTGTTTGAAGACACCATCAAATCAAATATAATTATTGTGAGTTTTATTTTACAGGTTTTTATTTCAGGATTATTCAAATGTTCTTTACAACATATGAAACAGAATAACAGAATAACTTTAACCTTATTTAACTTTATTTATGTGTTGAGATTTGAACATCTTAGAGGTAACATCTTTTCATGTCTCAATAGCTTCAGGCCTTTTTCTTACCTGAAACAAAGAGTCTAGTTCCAGAGCCAAAGATCAGGATAACCCCTCCACAGTGAAAAGACGTGATACAAAAACCTGTCTGCTGGTGAACTACACAAATCATGAACCAGGATCAAACCTCAAACACATTTCTACTTCAGCGTCTCTTCCTCTTTTTCTTCCTCTCAGAATGCTTCTCCTTTAACGGTGATGTGTGTTGTTTCATTTGTTAAGTCCACAATGTTTGAACTGGAGCTGAAGGATGGATGAATGGACTGGTTTGAAGTGTGGTACAGATCTTCTTGGTCCCCTGAGGAGGAAATAAATGAATTCACTTTGTTGATCGAGCACTGGGGATGAACTGAGCTCTCTGTTCTTTTGCTATTTTGATTTATGATCTCATGATAGAAAGCTGTGTTCTCACTTCACTTTGCCATTGAGCACACTGATATTAATACAGACTGTCAAGTGTTCATTACGTAGTACAAAATGTAGTAATTTGATCCAGCAGAATACAATAAAAAATGTATTTTTATAGCCTAACTATCTTTGATGATAAGAACACTGAGGGTCTGTTATGACCACCTGGCAGTCTGCTTATATGTGTTTGGTATGGTAGCTATGTTGATAGCTACTAGTGCAGGAGGTCAGCAGCAAACAAGCTGTTTTATTCAGCAGTGTGAGTAATGGTTACACAGGAACACAAAAAAAAATGTTTCTCTGCCAGAAAACAGTAGATTGCTCTCTCCGGGTGGGGAGTGAGCCTTTGCCCCAGGTGGAGGAGTTCAAGTATCTCGGGGTCTTGTTCACGAGTGAGGGTAAGATGGAGCGTGAGATTGACAGACGGATTGGCTCGGCGTCAGCAGTAATGCAGGCGTTGTGCCGGACCGTTGTGGTGAAGAGGGAGCTGAGCTTGAAGGCAAAGCTCTCGATTTACCGGTCGATCTTCGTTCCAACCCTCACCTATGGTCATGAGCTATGGGTAGTGACCGAAAGAATAAGATCGCGGATACAAGCGATCGAAATGAGTTTCCTCCGGAGGGTGGCTGGGCTCAGCCTGAGAGCTAGGGTGGGGAGATCGGAGTAGAGCTGCTGCTCCTCCGCATCGAAAGGAGCCAGTTGAGGTGGTTTGAGCATCTGTTAAGGATGCCTCCTGGACGTCTCCCTTTAGAGGTTTTCCAGGCACGCCCAACTGGGAGGAGACCCCGGGGCAGACCCAGAACACGCTGGAGGGATTATATATCCTGTCTAGCCTGGGAACGCCTCGGAATCCCCCAGGAGGACCTGGAAAGTGTTGCTGGGGAGAGGGAAGTCTGGGTTGATTTACTGTGCCTGCTGCCACCGTGACCCGACCTCGAATAAGTGGAAGAAAATGGATGGATGGATGGACAATAAAAAAGGCGCATGGGATTCAATAAACATAATTCATGTGAATTGAAGTGTCATGTGTATATAATTTATTTTAAAAGACCACTGTTGTATCAAGTGAATCATAAAATTTTTAAATATTAAATATTTCATTCTTTATTCAACAACATATTATAGGCTAACGTAAACCCTATAATATTATCTATTTAAATGAAATACAATAACCATCATTTTACCCTGCCAGTCAGCACTCAAATGTGCGTATAGAGTGTTCTTAAGTGTTCATAACTTCTGTTCTTACCAAAGAACAAAAAAACATTGATGAATCCAAAATCTTCTAAAGAATTTCAAATTTCAATTTCAAATATCCTCCAGAAAACATGAAAATCATGTAAAGGAGTCGTGTACTGGCATCAGCCACAGCTCTTCTTCTGGACATTGTACCCTGGAAAAGATTTTTCAGACTTTTTGGGGGACTGTTGGGGCCTAAAATGCCTGATTTCGCGTCAGCTTTTCCAAAAAATTGTGCTGCATGTCGCAATGTTTTTAGAGGTTTTTTGCAATTAAATTGTGGCAGCAAGCGAAAATTGCAAAACTAGTTGTTATTTTTTAATGTAAAAAAATCAAGACTTTTCATTATTAAACTTATTTTCTTACACACACTTCGATGTGATTGAGTGATGACTATATTTTTAACCTGAGCAGAGCCATTAGCTTTGTGAAGTTACATATTCCTCTGCCTCACTCAGTGACGTCTCTCACTCACACACTCTTCATCTGATCTATTTTCATTAATACACACACACACACCGTTTGTTTCCCAATCAGACAAGCTCTACCCATGCTTATTTATTTAACTCGCCTGGCTTCTTTCAGCACTTGCAATCGATCTGGCTGCAGCAGCCTCTGTCACTGTGATTTGTCTTGTATGTTGTCCGTGTGTTTCACTCATTCTCCTGGTGTGTGTTGCGGTGGATCGATGACACCTGCTTCTGTGCAGAACATCGGGGAATTGCCTTGCACGGTCCTTAGCTGTAATTTTTGAAGGTAAATGTGTAACGTTTGTGTCTGACATGTTGACATCTGATTCTGCATATAGACAAGGAAGTGAGTTAAACTGTGGTGACGTATGACTTGTTGTTTTACTGCTATGATTGGTGAAACTCGCGGTGGAAACTATTTTGATTGGTCAAAGTTGCAGAAAGGTTGCGGTGATTGGACAAAATCGCAAGGTAGTCCAGAATTCACAGGGAATTGGTTGAATTTGCGTTAATTGTTGCGATCGCGACATCACAACTTCCTGCAGGGACTGAAAAACAAACATTTTAGCGCTTAGAACTGAAAACACTGAACTCCATTGGTTCATATTGAAAACAAGCGCTGCCAGCGCAGAAAACGCTGTCTGTGAAAACTGGGTCTGAAATTAATGAATTAATTTTCAATAATTGTGAACTACTTTGTCCCTTTAGGCGTACACTCTGCAGCATCTCCCTTTGACCTCAGTGATGGAAAAGAACGACTCCACTGCACCTTTGAATGTCTCATTTACTTAAAGAACTACACGGCTCAGTTGATGAGGTAAAAGTAATATCCACCATGTGACTTCAAACATTTACCTTTTTCACAGTTCAGCTGTTAAGTTCATTTGTAACCTTGATCCACAGGAAGCTCGTTATTTTCTTTCAAAATAAAAGCAGGTATTCAAACAGAGAAGTTTTTTCTTGTCACTGTAACTTTGTTAAATGTTGCTAAGTTCTGTGCTCATGATGGATCAATGCTGGGTCTTTGTAACATAACAATGAGTAAGGTCTTTTACCTGCTCTCTTCTCGAGATAACGTGTTAACATGAATTGGCGCTTTACAAATAAAGATTGGTTGATTGATTTTTTTTATTTTGATATAGGGTGAATATGAGTAATGTGGGACAGTAAACATAGCATTTTGAGATGGATGATGTTAACGTCTTAAAAGTAAAAAAACAAATGGATAGCTTTTCATTTTGATATATATTGTATGGAATATAATGATGAATCAAAATAAAATTTAATTTAATTTATATTATTTTTATTTTTATTTTTATTCTTTGGGCAATTTTGACACTGTCCCAGTTTACCAATACACTATTGGCAAAGTGGGACAGTGCAATATTGGTAAAGTGGGACAGCCATTGAAGTCATTTTAATTGGGAAATGTAGTTCCAACTTCAGGATGACATAATAATGCTTACTATGATAATATATATTTTTTCAGAATCCAATGGTAGAAATTAGAAGGGCAAGGAGCCAGAGGAGAAAAGTGATGAATAAATCAAAATAAAACAAAATGCCAGGATGCCATGGTTGTTTCGATAAGTGACTTAGGCTATCAAACAAAGTAAAATTAATTTTGACTCAAGCTTTTCCGCTGGTGTGTCCTATCAAACTTAACGTTTAATTAGTTGTTCACTTGGATCCTGGCTTGGTCTACATGTTTTCTCACTTTTCTACATTTCTTCCTTTGACTCTACACCAGATGTTTTGACCTGTGTTTTTTAAAATTTATTTAGCATGTGTAATTAATGATCTATGATATTTTAAGAAGGTTCCTTATTTACATTTTTAAATTAAATTATTTTAAAAGTGATAATACTTGTTATTGCTATTATTATTGTGTTTTTAATTGAAAAAAGTGTCCCAGTTTACCAATTACAGGTGTCCCACTTTGCCAATAGTCCCAGGGAAATTTTTGTTTAGGGTCAATATTTGTTTGATGAAGAGCCATCTGTCCTGTGTTTAATATTTCTCTCTCTTTTCTTCTCCATAGTATAGTAGAGCTCTTACACTATTTAGAATAGTATAATATGAGGGAATTTGACAAATAAATCATAACTAAAATCGACACAGAAGGCAAAATTTCAGAAAGTGTCCCACTTTACCAAAATTCACCTACTTTATTAATCCCTGAGGGGAAATTCAGGTTTACACTCTGTTATTTAGAGACACTATTATTTAGACTTATCTAGCTTCTCAAACACATAGGCCTGAATCACACACATGTACAAACAGGACCTGTGGACATGCATTGGTGGAGAGATGTCAGAGTGGGTGCTACGCAGGGAGCGCACCACAGCAGTTGGGTTGTTAATTTGCCATTCGTTTCAGGTTACTGCCTGTCAGATGTAGGCCTATTCATTCATTTATTTTGTCAATGTGTTTCTGCTCTTCTCTCTTTGTCCTCACAGTGTGGACTAACAATGACCTTACTGAAATATCTGATTGCGAAAAACAAAGAAATCAAATAAAGAATAAATCCAGACACCAGTAAAATAATCCCTCAGTTCATCCTGTGTGTGATGGAGGTGAATGACTCAGTGAGCTGTGGTTTACTGCTGTCTTCCTGTCACAAACATTATCTGACTTCTGCTCATCTGTTGGTTTTTGTTCAACCTGCTCAGATCATTTCTCACTGTGGGGGGTAAAACCCTTTTCCAACAGGAGCAGTAGTATGTGGCTGAATGAGAGGAATTAACCTTCTGGATCTGCAGCTCAACGCCGTTCTGCTTGATCACAGCTGAGAAATCATCTTTCTGAGGATGATTGTAAGAATCTTTGTTCACTTCACCATCACTCTTATAAATCCACAGAATCCTTGTGAATGTTTCGTTGTCTTTTTTTCTGGTACCAGAACACATCATCAATATCACACTGGTCTAAACGTTCACATCTGAAGGAGACGTTTTCTCCAACTCTCCTGGTCAGTGACAAACTGTCCTGTTTGAGCTCTGTTGTCATGGCAGCCAGCGCTATAGAGAAACAGACAGATGGAGGTTAGTGAGACAGTTCTTTTTTTCAGATCTGTCTCCAATTAATAACACTTTTTTCACCTCCTCGATGAGGTAATGTTAAAACCAGATCAGTATAATCCCACAGTTTAGTTAAACTCATTACACAGAGACAGGGCTGGTTTATTACAGGTTGAGTTTGTTGGCTCCTGATTGGCTGGAAACACTCACCTGAGCTCACACAGCACAGAGCCACAGCAGGGAGGAGAAACATTTTGTTGTTTTCCTCTGGTGAACCTGACGAGAAGTGAGGACAAACCAGGACGAGCTGCGGGGTCAGACTGAGCCGGGCGGTTTCTAACAGGTCCTCAGAACTCCCATCAGCCCCTGCTGCTGCTGACTGATGATTGACAGCTGGGCTGGAGCTGCTGTGTGGTTTTCTGCAGAGTCTGAGGTTTTGAAGGAGGGAGGAGGCGGAGCTAAGTATCAACAGACAGGATACAGTAACCATAGCCTGTTTCCTGTGTGTTAATAGACAGGTGTTAATGTGAACACACACTGATCTCATCACTGATATGGATGTATTTAAAACTCTTTATGTACCCAAGAAGGAACTCTTATCATGAACAGTAGAAAGTTTAAAGTTTGTGTTCAATCTTTAAATTAGAATCAGAAATACTTTGAGATTTGGTCCTTACAGTAGCTCTCACACACAACATAGCAGTAGAAATGTAGTGAAATAAACAGAATGAAATAATGAATCTAAATAAGAGATAAAACAATAAGAACAAAAAAGAGTGCTACAGTTTTTTCCAATTGCTAACACACTAAAATGACATGCATAGCACAATTATTTAAACTGACACACAGAGAGCAAAACCTCTTCTCAAGTCTCCAAAAGTCTAAACACATTTTCTGCTTTACACACATTTTGCAATTCAAAATGGCACTTTTTACATGCACTGAACACAGTTTTCTGCATAAGACACAACAATCTGACATAAAGTCACATGTTTGCCATTTCAAAACAGTGCCATTCAAAATGACACTACATGAACTAATTGGCCAATGTATGTGCCACCTGGCCAAACACCTCAATGGTTAATTGTTATCACTTCAATCAGGAAGTAAGCACTATGAAAAGACCACAAGTGAGCACCTCTTTTTTTACAACAACAAGGGAAGAGGTTGCAGAGAGAGGAAGAGGGAGGGTGAGAATGAGAGGGGGAGGAAGAGTGAGAGGTAGGGGTAGAGCTGGTAGAGGAGTTCATGGCCATGTAACAAGCAGCATGTTATTAAAGAATAAGATTTGTATAAAGTGCAGATTATTCAATCATTTATCCATGTATTAAAGCACAGAGAGTATTTCTCAGTAGTTTCAGTATTGCACATTGTGGTAATGGACAGATTATTGACCGTTTAAGATTCAGAGTACTGCAAAGTTTAAATAAATAACAAATGATGAATAATGGAGGATCAATCATTCAATCAAACATTTATTTATCCTTGAAAGGACATTGAGGTTTCTCCTCACTTCCAATGCCATGAATGTGCTCGTGAGTCTGACCAGCACGTCGTGGAGGAGGTGGGAGACATTCTCCAAGAGGACATGCAGCTTAGACAGCATCCTGCTTTCTGACACCGCTCCGTCAGAGAGTCCAGCTCCATCCCCACAACGTCGCTGGCCTTGAGGATCATTTTGTTGAGTCTGTTGGAGTCCACTACTCTCAGCCTGCTGCCCCAGTACACAACGAAGAAAGGATAGCACTGGAAACCACAGAAGAGGGTAGGAAGAAAGTTACACTTTTTTTAATCTTGTGATATCTATTATGTGTATAAGACAACATTTGGCAGACTCAGGTGGCTGTGGGTCAGTGGTCGGGTTGGTCGTCTTTCAACTGGATCAATCAATCAATCTTTATTTGTATCGTGCCAATTCATGAAATGTTTATCTCAAGACACAAGCAGGTAAAAGACTTTACCCTTTACTGTCAGCTCAACTGGAAGGTCGGGGGTTTGAGCCCCATCCCCTGCAGCTTATATCTGAACCCCAACCCCCTCCTGGTAGCATAGCCTGCGGAGTGTGAATGTGTGTGAATGCAAATGGTAGTCTGTCTATCGTCCTCCATGCCTCTGTGAATGTATGAACGTGACATGATGTGATGGTGCTTCCAGTGGTATTAAGATTAGAAAAGTATTATACAAGTAAACGTCCATTTAACATTTTACAATATTTCTCTTCTGGTCCTTTCTGGTCTTTGTGTTTTAAGCATGAACAGAATTCCCCCGTCAATCTGTCAGTTTCTGTTTAAAAAACCTGCCAGTCATCTGTCCAGAAATACAGGCTGACCTGGTTTCTAAAAGTAAAAGCCCCTTCTCTCTTTCAGACAGTGATCAGCAGCTCAGTTCAGTTGCAGATGGAATGTGACATGTGTAGCCACTACATGTGTCACCTCTCAGTCTGAGAAAAGACAGCGTCCTGCAGATTTAAAGAAGGTAGTCAAAGAAACCCTATTTACAGACCAAAAAAATCAAAGGTATTTGAGGTTAGTGTTTTAGCCAAATACAAATAAAATAATAATTCATGGGACAATCAATCAAACTTTTTATTCACACAGCAACACATCATAAGAAATGTTGTGCTTTATGCTTTCTTGTCTCTTAACATCCCCCCCCCCCTCGACACCATCTGCTACAACTATAGAATTAGCCTTATATCTATTATCATTATTTAAAATATTAAAGTGAAATTTTGATCTGCACGACTTCAACCTCTTTAATGAACATGTTACTTTGTTACTATTAATACTACACATGCTGTTACCATTATCACTGACGTTGTAGCTTTAAATAAACATTATTCATTGTTTTTGTTTTTGTTGCTCTGTTTGTCTCTATCCTTCTTCCTCAGCTCCCTATATCCCACTTTTCAACCCAAACACAGTTTAATAGATTGTAAATCATGAGTCTGGTTCCTCTCGAGGTTTCTGCCTCTTAAAGGAAGTTTTTCCTCTCCACTGTAACTTTGCTAAATGTTGTTTAGAGCTCATGATGGATTCATGTTGGGTATATGTAATATACCAAAGAGTAAGGTCTTTTACCTGCTCTTTTATTAAAGTGTCTTGAGATAACATTTGTTATGAATTCAGAATCAGAAATACTTTATTAATCCCAGGGTGAAATGTGTTTGCTACAGTTGCTCATAACACCAAAAATCAGTACGAAGTACAGATAAGTTCACAATATGAAATAAAAATAGTAATAACAATATAATTAGCATAAGTACCAAGTGAAAGCAATAATGAAGTAGTAATAAGTAACAAGCTATGTTCAAGCACAGGTCATTGAGAATATAAACAATATTTACAAATATGAATATACACTGATGGATTAACAGCGTAGATATTGCACGGTTCATGTATAGATAGCACTTTTGATGTATAAATATTGTCCATTTTTAAACAGATTGCACTGTTTTAATAGAGAAATAGTCAAGGTAATCGGGCGCTTTGCAAATGCAGAAATTGCAGATGGATTAATTGATTGATTGAATAGATTTAATAATTCTGTATCATCTGTTTTCGTTTCTCGCAGACGGCTGGCTGTTCATCATAAGTCTGGTAAAGAGGTATCAGCCTGAAGAGGAACTTTTTCTTGCCTCTGTTACTGTAATGATGCCAGTGATGCTCATGGTGGGCTTGTGCCGGGTCTCTTTTTGCAATCATAATACACGCTCTGGCCTACTGATATGCTTCAGAACATATCCTCTGACCTGTTTATAAAATCCGGTTCAGTGATGATCAATCTTTAGTGAAACAGCGCCTCCAAGAGTAAGTCTGATGTCTTTACTGTGGCTGGGCCTGCCTCAGTTACATGTTGCTGACATCTACTGGAAGGAGAGATTAATTACATGTTTACTTAAAAACAGAATACTGTAAAATGTTAATACATGTTAGTGGATACACTGTTAGTAAAACATTAAAATACTAAATATGTATATTAGATTTTTATGTTTTTTTTTGTAGAAATAGGACAGTGGAAAGAGTCAGAAATCAGGGACAGAGAGAGTGGGGAATGACATGGAGCCACAGGTCCATTGGGCCATGCCCTAACCACACGGGCCCGGACATTACAAAATGTAAAATCAGTTTAGTAATAACAGCATGAAGAGGGATGCAAATCAACTGGACAGACTGTTGAAGAGGGCTGGCCTGGCTCTGTGATGGCAAAGAGCACGTCTTCTTGGTGATGATGCCTATCCTTCTTCCTGCATCTTATCCCATCTCCCCGCTTTCCCATATCCCATCCCCCAGCTCTTTTATTCCCCAGCTCACATTAATGTGCCTCTCAGACTGATTTACTCTTGGACTCTTAAAGAGACTTATGTAAAGTTTTTTTTTTTCAGTTTTGCACAGGTGACTGGATGGAACAAAGTCATGTGTCTTGTAAGCTGCAACTGGACGCCTGAGTTTCCCTCAATAAGGTATCCAGCTAAACCAAACAAAAAGAAAGAAGCTGAGTAGATTTGGACCAATGACTGAATAAACGATCCTGGAAAACTGTGGGGTGTGATGCTTCACCTCATCATGAGGTTCTGTGTTTTATATTCATGAAGCACCTTTAAATACACTGACTGACTTTTAAAACAGACAGACAGGCAGACATTTTATATTTCTTACTTTATTAACTCAAGCTCTGATCATGATAAACATGGAGCTTAAGAGGATGTTTCTTCCTCATAAATCCTTTTTTTGTATTTGTGAAAAAGCACTGCCACTGTGTGGAGTAACTGTGAAATTACAAAGTACTCCATGCAGTGATGGCTTCAAGCAAGACTGTTAACATGAAAGTTTGTCAGCTGTTTGTACTCTGTTGCTGTTGTCTGATCTCGGCTGAATAAATCGAGCTTGAGAGTTTCTTTGATGATTTCTTTACTATTTTTTGTTTTAAAAGTTCTGTTTTCTTTTTTTCAAACCAGGGTTTCACTGAGCTCTGCCAAGACACTGAAACTCTTAAAACATCAACTAGCAGCTGGACAGTTTTACTCTGGTGTGAAGAGTTGATGTCCAATTACACCGCTGTGATTTCTGACTGTGACAACGAGAAGCGATGGAGCCAATATTCAGGACTACAGCTGAATATGTTGAAGTGGTATGATTAAAGGACATTGAGATATTATACAGGGTTCAATTTATATGAATGAAATGTAACCTTAAGCTAACATCATATTGATTCTGACTGTTATGTGTTATTGCATTTAAATCAGGAGAGACTTAAGATTGTTTATTATTTATATCAATCATTTATTTAACATCTTAGGAAGATATTAATATACAAAGTCCGCCATGATGACTTCATGCACTCAGAGGAGCTGGAGTCTGGACTCTGGTGGTGGTGGTGATAGAAGAATACAGGATGTGATGAGGAGTGGGTTTCTGAGGCTGTATCTGAACCCTGCAGAGATGTAATGGAGGTGACTGATGGGGTGGAGGAGGGTCACAGTGATCGCACTGAAATGACAAACTGACTTCAGAAGAGAGAGAACAGATTTAAAAATGTGTCAGTAGCAGGATGATTGGTTGAGAGAGGTTGTGGCAGAGTCCGGTTGGATTAAAAGAGTAAACGCCCCAAATCAGCTGATCACCAGAGCAGGGAGACGGAGGGAGAGGAAGAGAGGGAGTGTCTTCCAGCCATAATGTTCACTGAGCTCCATTACAAAGAACACACAACAACAAGTCAAGAAGATGTATTTATTAAAGATAAAAATGAACGAATGTGTGAAGTCAGCAATCAGACGTGAAGTGGATGTGCTGTGAAACCCTAACCCTATTAAATTTGTAAAGCACATTTAGAATTAACCAAGGTTCACCAAAATGCTCTACGTCATACATCATCAAAATAAATAGTAACATTTGTTGGGATAGAGCGTTCTCATCCTGACAGGAAAGCCAAAGAGAAGAGATGGATCAAAGAATCCTGAACCATTTCAGAGTGGCAGATTGTATTTAAAGAAGTAAACTGTTCCACAGGTTTGAGGACGCTTCTGAAAGGGCTCCATAGCCCGGTGTTCTAAAGTCCAGTGTTTGGCACATCCAGGAGGTCGACTTTAGTGCTCTCGCTGGAGCGTGCACATGGGGAAGTTCAGATAAGGCGTTTAAAGATTTAAAGCCAACACAATGTTTTTTAAATGAATCCTTTAAGGAACAGGACGGCAGTGGAGGGAGAGCAAAGCAGGTTTAATGTTGTCCCTCTTCTTCTTTCCAGTCAGGAGGCGAGCAGCAGCATTTATAACGGATGACTAGTCCAAACCCACATACAGAGAATTACAATAATCACAATGATCAAGTCCAGACATTTTAAATGTATTGATCACTCTCTCTAAATCTTTAGCAGGGATGTATGTCTTTAAATACTTCAGCCATCAGACTCAACAGAGAGAGACTTCAAATCAAACACCAAGGCTCTTCATTGAAGAGTGAATATTAAACTATGCTATGTAAAGTGTTCACCATTCATACACATTTACACGCCTCATATTCGCCTAAAAATATATATTTTTAACATAAGGTGAGACAAATTAAAATGTTAGAAAAGTGAATTCAGAACTGAGAAGAACTATTACAGTCTCATTTTAAAGTCATGCCGACAAGTGTGGCAGAAACTAATTCAGATTTTTTGTATGTGTACAGTTTATCATTAATGCCAGTATAATATTTCATTCAATAATCTAACCAATAAGATCACTTTTAGACAGTAAAAGCCTTTAGAACATTAAGGTCCTGGCAGACCCTTGCGATGCTATGCTTGCGACAGCGTAGATTGTTTACAAACACAGGCTGAAATATCAGCTTCTTCTTCTGATGTTTTGGACATGGTGGCTGCAGGAGCTGGGCATCGAACCCCCCCGACCTTCTGGTTGAGAGACGACTCTCTTTTTCTCTGGGTGATGTCAGTTAAAGGAAAGAGGATGTAATTCCACATAGTCACCCATCCCTGTTCAGAGCTATTAAAGGGGCTGATATCTGTGTGGATGGTCAGCTGTCTCACCTCTAATCCTCCAACAGAAACAGCTGCTGGCCTGATCTGCTTTCGTCCTGCTGCTGAAAATGTTCTCCAGCAGAGAGCAGACGTGAAGGACATGCAGGAGGCCTTTATCTCTACCAGCGACAAAAATATAAACAAATGTTTTTTAAATGGACTGAATTCAGTTTTAGTGTTCTTTTCTCTCTGTTTATGTGGAAGTGAAGTCAAAGACTCTGAATTACGTTGCTGTGTTATTGGTTGCCAAGTGATCGTAATTGGACAGACCATCACTTGTTTTTTATTTGAGTGAGGGGCGGGCAAAATAACATTTATTCTTCTCCTTTCCGAACGTAGTTTTGTGATAAAATTCTGAACCGTTTTCTGTGAAGGGTTGTGTGTATTGCCATGTGCGGGACAAATAAAAGGACATGAAACGAAATACAGGAAGTAAACAGACATTTATTACAGCTGTACACATTTGCAAATAAAAGTATTTTGTTCACAGGGACATGTCTGTAACTAAAAGATTAAATATGAGGGATCAATACAAACAGTCAGTATCATCATTATTTAACCCTTTGTGTCTGTAAAATACTACCCTAACAAAGTACATTATATATCAGCTCATAGTCTAGTTATTATTTTTCTCTCATTACTGGGTCTCATGTGCATGGTTAAAGTTATTATTAATCAAAGTGTGTTCTTATCTCCCCGCTGCTCTCAGGCCACCGATAGTGACAGTAAACAGTCTCAAAGAGTGTTTGTGTTGTCTCTGCAGTGAAGTCTGAGAGGGGTTATCAAACAAAAGGTTTATTAATATCCATCACACCCAAAGTATTAATAAACTGCTTAATGCCAACATTATGAGTGGACAATGAGGAGTGCAGCTTTGTGGGCGGGGCCGAGGCTTGTTTCTCTGAACATGATGGCTGAAAGGAGATGCCTAACATTCATGCCTCCAGTATTTCAAATGTGTGAGTGGGTTTATAAATGATCAATGGCACTTATTAACATAACTTAAAGAGATGTTGTTATGAAGTGGAACCCCGTATTAGACTCTCCCTCCTCTCGATCTCCACTTAATTCACAAGCAACAACCTCCAGTGTTGAAAAATGAAGCCAATGAAGAAGTGCAAAAATGTCCAAGTGTCCACTTCAGGCTGGCTGCAAAATCCAGACACTCTCCATTAGGGCCCATATATTAAATAAGCATTTTAACTAGAGATTAAACTTGTTTACAACCTGGTTCAAAACCTTCATCTGACATCGACAGCTCATTTCTTTATTGGCACACACAGATTTTCTTTTTAAATAAATTATCCAATTTGATGTTATTAAGCCAAAGAGTGGTTCTATGAATTTGCATTATTAGGGGTGCAGTTTGGTTGACTTACAGGCGGAGTATTTTCCCAGAAACTAGAGGCCCACCTCTTTACCTGTTACTGTACAAGATCGACTAAAAGTGAGGTCGAAACAGCATTTCCAATATGGCAACACCCAGTGGTGGTTCTAGAGTCTGTCTGGGCACAAAGCAAAAACTCACAGGAGGCCCTCCTCTAACCAGCGGTCCTCACCATAATGTTATTAATAGTCTAACACCAATAGTGACTTTAATTTACAAACGTCATTTTAACAGGAATATTGTGACACTTTGCAGCCCAACGATGTGAGCACTGTCATATAGGGCCCTCTTAGGGAACTGCCATTGTCAAATTAGCTCATTGTGGGTCACTGCTGGTTTAAAGTTCATTATCACTTGGGGACCCCCTTCTGGTCTGGGGCCCCAAGCGGTTGCCTGCCTTGCCTGTTGACAAGTAGCGCCTCTGGCAACAACCATCGTCGGCTTTAAAAACTCTTCAACAGAAGCCAAAGGGTGACCTCACTGAGACGACATCCATGTTTTACACAATAAATAAATACTTAATCCAGTACACATTTACAGGACATGGTGTTGGGGCTTGGCCATCATAGTAAGTGATTGAAGTAGGAGGTATAGTCTTATTAATATAGATCCTTTGCAGACCACTGGGAAATGATCTATAGCACTTTTCTAGTCTTGACTGCTATTAGTGCAGAGTCGGCCCACAGAGGATTATCTCTCATCCATCATTAAGAGAGAAATCTTGTGGATACAGAAGGAGTATTGTAGACCAAAAACGTTTATTTATAAAATCACTGATTTCTAGAAAGCGTGATCCCTATAGAGTTACTGTAACTCAAATACCACAGGTCATGTCCTCAAGTGTTAAACAGCTGCTCCTGACCTGCTGTTGAGCACACATGAATGTGGCTGTGAACTCAACAACAACTCAACATTCATTGTTTTGAATCGTGCATGTCACCAACCCATTGGACGACATGCAGGAGGGTCATGACAGAGCTGTCACTAAAGAGTCAGTAATGGACTAGAACTAGACCGGCTCTCAGTATAAATCAGACCAGGCAGAGCATGGCTGCATGTCATAAGAGACAAGTGTTAATTTACAGGTGTCACCACATCACTTAACCCTGCTGTTAGGGGAGGAGTGATGGGAGAGTATGACACATGTTTCTGTTAAGACCACAGTGATGGTAGATACGATTTAGATAATAAAGGAACTTAATATCCACTTTCTGTTATTCTATTTTTGAGTTTTTTAAATTATGATGCAAAACATCAACAATACAAGGTTGTGTAATAAGTAAAGCAAAATAAGGACCCTGAAAGTAACTCCCAACAGACACACACAGGAGCAACCACCAGAGAATGACTAAAGCGGGGGGGGGGGGGGGGGGGGGGGGGGGGGAGTTCACAGAGTGAGTGCTATCAGGGTATTTAAATAGATACCATGGATACAGCTATTTGCTAACAACAATACTAGCTAACATGTCCTGCTTGAACTCTTTCATTTGGGTTACAAGTTATTTGTGTCCTTATTCCATTCATTGCTGGAAATAGTTAAATGAGCGCCACTTTTTTTATTTGATATGACCTTCTCCAGGATTCTCTGGCAAAAGGCCGGCGCTGGATCCTAAAGTCTACCACAAAGGGATCTTAGATAAAATAAGATTTATTTTAGCTAGTTTTGGACAAAAAAACGACAGATGAAGCCAGTCTATAATCTTGACAAAGATAACCCATTCCCTTGTCTTTTGCAGCATACTGTATCATTTTGTTGATTGGACATGTGTTTTTTCCTGCCCAGATAAACTTCTCTATCATCTTATTATATGTTTATTAAAGAGGGAGGAAAATGTAACGGTAGCATGCAATAAAATGTTGATCTTCGGGGTTGCAATCACTTTTATTTCAGTTAAGTTTACACATCTTGGAAATACTTAATTAATCCTAGTTTTGTAACAAAATTATACAGTATGTTTGTGAATGGATTTGAGCTTGGTTAGCGCTTTTCTAGTCTTCTGACTACTCAAAGCACTTTTTACAGCGCAGGTCACACCTACACATTCTCACACTGATGAACTACTGTATTCCATCAGTGATGCTTTTCTTCTGCAGACCTTTGGCCCACTGATCTCAGTTATTTATCATTATATATGCACGAGACTCCCCTTAAGTCTGTCTCCCACACAAAGTGTTTTCTAGACATATACAAGTTGTAAAAATGAAGAGAATCTAAACATTTCCTTCCATGAATAATACTTTCCAAAGTCACCTCCTTTGTAAGGAACATGCTGAAAAAAGGCCTAGTCGCCGCATTCTACACAGTCAGATTTATGTATAGGGCTGACGGACAGTCCATCTTTATGACCTCTCTGAACTCACCATCCATTGTTCCTGTCCAACAGATTTCCCTGATGACAGACGTGATCGGCATTGGCTTCTGGATACACAACAGAGGCCTTTGAACACGACCCCAGAGAGACTGCCTGTCTCCACATTCCAACGGGATGAAGCACCATTTACTGGAGAGGCTGACTATAATGACCCTGCAGACAGATTGTCAGTCATATGTTTCCAGATCAGTTGTTTGTGTTTAATGTGTGTCTCATAAGTTTTGACCACCAACAAGGTTTCAGTTATAACTTTGCTACTTCCTTAACCAAAGTGTCTAGAGCACCTTTCAAACATGATCCCTAGCTCCATCAGCCACATGTCCAATGTCTCCTTGGAGAAGACACTTAACCCCAAATCAATCAATCAAGTTGCTCCCCCTTCTTCGTCAGCTGCGTGTGAATGTGTATGAATGGATGAGTTAATACTGATGGACTCTTTACTCAGCAGCCTCTACCATCAGTGTGTGAATGTGTATGAATGGATGAGTTAATACTGATGGACTCTTTACTCAGCAGCCTCTACCATCAGTGTGTGAATGCGTATGAATGGATGAGTTAATACTGATGGACTCTTTACTCAGCAGCCTCTACCATCAGTGTGTGAATGTGTATGAATGGATGAGTTAATACTGATGGACTCTTTATTCAGCAGCCTCTACCATCAGTGTGTGAATGTGTAGGTGTGACCTGCAGTGTAGGAAGCGCTTTGAGAAGTCAGATGACTAGAAAAGCTCTAAACAAGCTCAAGTCAATTCAACCATTTAATTTATGATAAATATCTTTTGATTTATCCATTTGTTTATCTGTCGCTGTAAAACCTACCATGGTAAAAGGACTTTACAGGATTTTATGTCCAAGCATAAAAAGATAATCCATCCTTAGATGCTGTGTCACCGTCGTTCTTTTACAGTGTGACTGAGCTTCTGAAGTTAAAGGTCTAACTTTTTCCCTGAATCAAACATGGAAAAATGAGAGGAGGTAGAATTAAGGGAGGTCAGATCATATTAATCAACCACCTGAAGGCATGAAGGTCTGGTGAAATGAGGCATACAGTGAGTGCTAGCTTCTGTAACTGCTGGCCTTATAACTGTAACGTTATGAATCCAAACATTTCTATAAACATGTATAATATCAGCTGAGGATCTGTGCTGCCAGCAGGGAACATCGTCAAGAAATACAGAACAGACAGTTTACTGCTCATTTCCTACTGATTCCTGTAACAAGCTTTCTGCCTCTCAGTTGCTTTTGACTCCACCTACAGTACGGCAAGTGCATACCCTCTATTGTCACTCTTTCTCCTGCTGTCTTGTCAGGGTCAGCCCTATGTTCCCACAGCCCAATGGTCCCACAGCCCTATGTTCCCACAGCCCTATGTTCCACATTTCTAAGAATTTTCTCAAAATTAGGCCCTATGTTCCCACAGGGTAGGGTTAGGCATAGGGTAATACTGATACAAATTTATGAAAAAGGAAATGTGGGAACATAGGGCCTAATTTTGGAAAAAAACACAGGCACGCTCCCGTGTTGTCCATGTATTAAATGGTTACTTACTGGAAATATCTGGAATCGTTCCTGTGTGCAAATTGTTCAAGACGCACAACTGCAGGAGTTAATCACAGTCTTAAGTATTCTGACAACTTGACAACCACACCATCTCGTACAAGGCATTGTTTATGGACACTAACAAGAACTGATAAAAACAACCAACTAATACATAGATGAAGTATGATCCTCTTAAACTCAGTAACCCCTCCAGAAGAGTGTTAAGGTATCATGTGATCACAATATACTGTATAAAACATGGACATAGTCTCAGTGACATCACCCATTGGTTACTGAAGAGGCATTTTGAAGCTGAATGATAGCGGTCACCATTATGAAAAAGCTAAATCCATTTGATTTTTTATCAGTCTAGTAACTGGCAAAGATGTGGAGTTATGGCAGGCCTTAATGCTCCCAGCTACAACAGGCACACCTGTCAGTCAAATCAGTCACACCCTTAATTATGTATCATCACTCATTATTTGTATAGAACACATTCATAACCAACGTTATCTCAAGACACTTGAGCAGGTAAAAGACTTTGCGGTAACACTTTACTTTACAGGTCCGCAAATTTCGGCGTAATTAGGAGATAATTAGACAAACTTTTTTTAGTTAGCATTTCCAAGGTAATTATAATTACAGGAAACCATGGACCTAACTTCATATTACTTTACTCGAAATGTATTCAAGAAATTAGTAGCTATTTATCACCTGCTTCTCTGGAAATCGCAAAATATAATTACTGATGTGATGTTGGGATAATTCTCCACACATTTTGTGGTGAATTGTGATTTAATTTAAAATAAATTATTTGCTAATTGTCACCTACTTACCATTAAATTTGGGGGTAATTTCAAAGAAATTGGAAAAAACAGTTACTTACCAATTATGACTTGCTTACAATTAAATTCGGGCATTATTTCAAAGAAGTTTTTCACCCAATTGTCATGAAATTCGGAGGTAATTTCAATGAAATAATAAAAAAAGTTTGTCTAATTATCACCTAATTATGCCGAAATTTGCGGACCTGTAAAGTAAAGTGTTACCGACTTTGCTCTGTCATGGTTGGGACTTGTGGGTTTAATTGCTAGAATGGGTTTATTTATTTAGTGTGGTGTGTTTATTCTGGGTTTTTTCTGTTTTGCTTTGGGTTTAATGTCGGTCGTTTTCTTCTTCTTTTGCTGCAGAGGTTGGGAGGTGTGGAGGCACAGCTGCAACTCATCAGGTGCAGTCAACAGCTGCTGATATACTCCCTCTTAAGAGTGCTCTGGTTGCAAGTTTGTGCCATCTACTTCAGCGGTATCTCAGCTCTCTAAAGAATGCAAGTATCACCAGTTTTTCCCAAGTGCTTTGCCAATGATCGCCAGTGCAGCAGGCCTCAGCGCCTCCACCTCCGCCCAGTCTCACTCCACCAGCACAAGTCTGTCACCAGGATTCTTGTACATTATTTCAAAGACTGTAATAAACCCATGGGCTTACACAGGTGCGTTAAATGCATATAGTCACATAACCAATCTTTATGAAATAGTTTATACCGGGTCATAACCAGAACTATAGCATGCATCAAAACAACATGACATTATTCATACTATCCACAAAGTACATCAAAAAGTGCATTTACAAATACAGAGCAAATATTACAAGAATAACAGGAAAAGTACTGACTCATGTAAATAAAAAAAAGCTGAATGCAAAAATAGTAGAACTCAATACTGCAGCTGTCCCTCTGCCACTAAACTGGAAGAGACCCAGTGAGTTTAACATAGTCATTGTAAATGTACTTTTGGATATTCTTTCTGTATTATATTAATTATGTCATGTTGTTTGATGAACACTATAGTTCTTGTTTGAGGCTATGACCCAGAATAATTCATCATCTGCACATCATTGATGACTGAGAAACAACATGACCATTTGTACTTAACACACCTGTGTATGCCCATGTTGTGTCCTCAGGTTGGCCCATGCTGGTGCTAAAGGCAAAACTTGTTTTTCACTCAAAATCAAGTGAGCGGGGTAACCCTGTTGGTCTGTAATAAACCCCTTTACCCTGCGCCCTCGTCTGAGCCTCGCTTTTGGGTCCAGCTCTAGTAATCATCACATACTCTTTGGTATATTGTTTACAAAGACTCAACATTAATCATCCTGAGCACTGAACAACATTTAGCAAAGTTACAGAGGAGAGGAAAAAACTTCCTGTAAGAGGCAGAAACCTCGAGAGGAACCAGACTCATGATGAACAGACATCTGCTGAAACTGTGTCAGGGTTAAAAAGTGGGATAGAGACAAACAGAGCAACAACAACAACAACAACAACAATAACAACAACAACTTCTGATTATGTTAATTGTAGAGGTTGAAGTTGAACAGCTCTAAGATTCACCTTAATATCTATAATGATAATAGATATTAACTTCTCCATCTCTGACGCCTATCAGTACATGCTTTTGGATAACTCTTCATCTTAATACTGGGCATCTTTTAAATCACTTCTTAAAACTCACTTTTATAAACTTGCTTTTCTGTGATTTCTCCTTTAAAGATCTATCCCTTCCTTTTATTAATTTTAACCTTTTTATCTTTCTCTTCTTTAAATGTTTTAGCCTTTAAATATATCCCTTCCTGTATTTATTTTACTTCTCTTAGTCTTTTTAAATTCCTAGTCCTTTTATGGTTTAACTCTTCAGTTCTCTGTTGCTTTATTCATTTAACCAATGTCCTGTTTATCCCTTCTTTATATCTTCATTCTTTGTTTACAGCCTGTGATGTGATGTCGTCTCACTCTCCCTCAATTTTAATTTTGTTCTCTCCTGGTTGATTTTAAACTAATTTTCCTTCACTGTACTGAACTGCCTCTCCATACCTGCCTGTTGACTCCATATTATTCCTGTTATTTGCATTTTTATAATTTTGCCCTCTCTGTTTGGCCCCTCTGTTGATCTCTGTTCTGTTGTTGCTGTATTTGCTTTGTCTGTCACAGCACTTTGTAAACATTTGTTTTTAAAGGTGCTATATAAATAAAGATATTCTTCTTCTTCTTCTTCTTCTTCTTCTTCTTCTTCTTATTAATAATAATAATAATAATAATAATAATAATAGTAATAATAATATAATCAAAACAGCTTCAAATAACCCAAATAAACACTGTGGCTGTCCGTATGCTGCAGCAAATCAACAGTTTTACATCAGAACTGACGTTAACTTTATTTAATGATATTTACACACACTTTTATTTTTGACAGTCAAGATATTCATACCTTTGGTGTTACACTCTGACAGGCAATAAATAGATCCTGGTTTCTGTCAACAAGCGGTCCTCACTCAGGGAAAGAATTCGGTACAAGAGATGACAGGAAAAACAAAAGTGTGGAAGAATTCGAGATAGAGAGGCTAAGCGGTGGTGATTCATAGAAAAGTTATGCTGGCACTGCTCCCGAATAATCACATTATTGGGTTGTGAGCAGAGAGGGCAGCCAAACATCATGAGAGCTATAGTGAGCCCTGTCACAAGTGATGGCGATAAGCACAGTGTGTATGTGTGTGTGTGTGTGTGTGTGTGTGTGTGTGTGTGTGTGTGTGTGTGTGTGTGTGTGTGCAGGTCATGATGATGCCCTTGGCCTTGTAAGGCTGGGTTATCAGGGGTTATATATTTGATCCCTGCCCTCCCTGCAGGTCCAGCAGCTGTTTTCTCTTCACCTGGCCTCCGTAAGTCTGCACTGATTTTTGTACTATACTGTTATTCCTGCTGTTTTCTCATCTAAAGGTATCTGAAATTAAAATTTTAACTTAACTTTAAGTTTTCATGAACAGTGTTTCAGTATTATGAGAAAACATTTTTTTGTTGTGTATTATTGTGTTGAAACCATACACTGAAATGAGCAAATAAATCAAATATGAAAATGAAAATGAAAAAAATGAAATGAAAATGTATCTTCACTATACAAAAGAGATTAGAGTTTTCCTTTTTTAAAGTTTAAAGAGTTTTCTCTGCCCCCTTCAGGTTCATCACTGACTATACTCTGAAGCCTGATCTCACCTGTCCTCAGACCTGAACCCACAGGTACACTCTCCTGTCATCATGCTTTCTAAGAAATCTAATGCAACAAAATTAAAGCAGTTTATGATGATTGATTTTTGAAACGTTTACTTGACCAATGTTTAACAAGTTTTAAAGAGCAGACACTGTATCAAGCTGGACTGCAGAGTGGGAGTGAAGTGTTTATCAATCATGAATACATTTTGTGTAAATCAGTGCAGCCATGGGGGACGCGGAGATGTCAGTGTATGGGCCGGCAGCCTCGTACCTGAGGAAGTCAGACAAGGAGCGCATGGAGGCATCCACGCGCATATTCGACATAAAGAAGGAGTGCTTCATCCCGGATCCAGTGGAAGAGTTTGTGAAGGCATCCATCACCAGCCGAGATGGAGACAAGGTCACTGTGGAGACGCAGAATGGGAAGGTCAGTGGTGACATTCAGTCACTATGTTTATCATCATTAACATCTCATGTGATGTCCTCACTAACAACTCTAAGCTTAACATGTTCAAAAGGAGTGAAAATGAGGTTAAGTTGCTAAATTGTTGAATTTTTAAGTTTAAAATAAATGTGTTTTCTGTTAGGATCCTTTGAAAATGAGATGTTATATCTTAAGGGGGTTTATCCTCATAAATAAAATGTTTTTGTCATGGAGCAACGGTTGTGATCATTTTAGAATAACCAGAACTAAAAAGCAGGCTGTAGACAGATTTGGTTTTAAAGTTATATTTGACACTAAAAGGCCTTCATGATATTATTAACAATACAGAAATCAAACCTCTGCTTACTTTTCATGTGACGATATAAGTGAGTGTCAGTTTCAGCTTCAGCTTCTCTTTATTTTGTACATTTGCAACCAATTTGTCCCAGCAAAATAATCAGAATCAGAATCAGAATCAGAATCAGGGTTTATTGCCAAGTACATTTACACATACAAGGAATTTGACTTGGTGTATTGGTGCTAAACAATTAACAAGGAAATAAAGCAGAACTAACAACAACTTAAATAATACAGTATAAGAAGATATTACAATATATAAAATATAATTTAAAAATGTAAAATATGAACTATAAAAAATAAAAATAAAAAACACAAAATGTACAAAAGGTGCAATGTAGGAGCTGTGCAGTGGACGATGAGAAAAAATAATAATAAGTAATATCCTGAAGTCAGTTTGATTAACTGTGTTACTTCAGTTACCATGAAGCAGTAAGATCAGCAGAATCACATGAGTCTGTGATGGAGGGAGTCTGTGTGGCAGTGAATCTAGTCTGTGTGGGAGTGAATCTGTGTGGGAGTGAATCTGTGTGGGAGTGAATCTAGTCTGTGTGGGAGTCCTGTCTGTAAGTGTTAATCTGAGTGTTAATCTGTGTGAAAGTTAGAGCCTCTCTCCTTGAGCGAGTGTAAATACAAGTGCAAATAAGAGAGTGGCTCCTACTTCATTTATAGTGTCTCTTGTCAGTACACCGCCGTGAAAGCAATGCTGCCATCTTTCAATAATCTGGCATGCTTTCAATTGTTACACAAATAATGGTGAAAATAATAGAGTATCACATGCAGGTAACCATAGCAACAGTAGGTGTCTGAATGTTCTGACTTCATTCAAACATTTCTAAGTGAAATTGATGTGTCCATGACAAACATTTAAAAAATACAAAACTGCATTCCTTTTCCCCTCAGACTGTGACCGTAAAGGACACGCAGATTCTGCAACAGAATCCCCCAAAGTTTGACAAGATTGAGGACATGGCCATGTTGACCTTCCTCCACGAGCCTGCTGTGCTGTTTAACCTCAAAGAGCGTTATGCAGCCTGGATGATCTACGTGAGTGAAACTAAGATTTGTTACAAACTGTAACTTGCACAATTTAAAGTATGGATCAAATAGTTTGTCTAAAAAAAATAAGTTAAAGCAGTCAACTGGAGCTGCACTGATCTCACACTTGACATGCGTTGTTATCCACCATCACCGAACAAAAACCTCCTTCCAATTAGCGATCCATTTAAGCTGCAAGATGTCTTCCTGCTCTTTCATTGTCAGCTCTTGCACTAGTTACTGCACTCTGGCTCAGCCCCACCACCACCCACCTGTAGGCTGAGACTGAAGGGTTTATCATCTCATCACTCCTCACATTTCTGCATGTAAATTAAAACTGCGTCAAGTGATGAGGTCGGAGCCTAGACACCAAACCCCGACTATGTTCTACTGTTGCAGTAAATATTTTAAACAAATACAAATGTGAATTCTCTGACTGAAGCATTTTGCTGGAAACTGTCTACATGTGATACAGTAAGCTGTACAGTATGTTCTAGTTTCTCTTCAAGATGTGATGAAACATAAAATGTATGAACTGAAAGTCAAATGGTTCATATTAAAGGGGACATATTATGAAAAATGTACAGTGTTTTTGAACCTTTATTTGGGTAACCTGAGTGTCTACTGCCCCACAAAATGTGAAATAAACCCATCCAGTCCTTTGTTTGTGGTCTGCATAAGTCTTACAACACAGAGAAAAATGCTTCGTTTCAAACTTGCTCACCTTATGATGTCACAGTGGGATTCTGGTTAAAAAAAAAAAAAACCTCCCCCCCTGATATCTCCACCCATGAACTCCACCTCCAGCCTAGAACAAAACTTTTGCGCAGATCCACCATTTTTATTCTCACTACAGAGGAGTGATGTCTACCGGGAAAACTCAGGGGGGGAGTCATTTCATTTAAAGAGACACACACACCAAAACGGAGCGTTCTGAGAGAGCTGGTTTATACAGGGTCACAAACCTCCTCTGGTGCTTGATTCATGTTATATTTTGACCAAAGCACAGCACAGATGTTTCATTTAGACCAGAGGGGACTGTTTGAAAAGATGGAAAAGGGGGATAATGTGTCCTCTTTAAAACGTTTATTCGATGAATCTTACAGACCTACTCGGGGCTCTTCTGTGTGACTGTCAACCCCTACAAGTGGCTGCCGGTGTACAACCAGGAGGTGGTCGCTGCCTACAGAGGAAAGAAGAGGAGTGAAGCTCCTCCTCATATCTTCTCCATCTCTGACAATGCCTATCAGTACATGCTGGCAGGTATGAACAAATATGAAATTCAATATTTAAGATGAACGTTGAATCTTCAAAATAACCAAAGCTCTCTTTCCCTTTTTTTTTAAGACCGTGAGAACCAGTCGATTCTGATCACGTACGTAAAATCATCCACATCAACCACAACACTGTATGCTCTGAAAAACCAACGTTTTCTACCGTATGCCAAAGTAAGTTCTGATCATTGACTTTGTAATTACAGCGGAGAATCTGGTGCGGGAAAGACTGTCAACACAAAAAGAGTCATCCAGTACTTTGCCAGTATTGCAGCTGGAGGAGTAAAGAAAGACTCCAACACTAAAGACAAGGTGAATAATCTATCAGATTATTGAGCTGTTAAAGGGGTTCAAAGGACTCTTAAACTGCTCAAACTACAGACAATACATCTTCAAACAACACAAAGATTGTTACCACCAGCTCTTTAACCGCCTTTTACAGAAACAGTATTTCATTTGTCCGGTTGAAGGCCTTGTCTAAAGTTGGATATGCACTTTCATAGACTACTCCCGACATAATTTGAAGTTCCAGAAGTGTTTAAAACCTTAAAAAATGTCGTAGATGAAGTCAGTTTGTCTGACTTATCTTTGTGGGCCTTCATGTTTGACAGGGAACCCTGGAGGATCAAATCATCCAGGCTAATCCTGCTCTGGAGGCCTTTGGGAACGCCAAGACCATCAGGAACGACAACTCCTCTAGATTTGTGAGTGTCTGTAGCTGCATTGAGGCAGCCTGATCATCAATAATGGTGGAATCATTACTCTTTCTCATAAGTGAACCTTTTGCTTTATTCTTAGGGTAAATTCATCAGAATTCATTTTGACAACCGAGGAAAACTGGCCTCTGCTGATATTGAAACTTGTAAGTAAATGCTTATGAAACAGATTTGAAGGCATCCTATATCAACTCGTCAGAAAAAATAATAAACCTGTTGTCTCCCAGACCTTCTGGAAAAGTCTCGTGTGACCTTTCAGCTCAAAGCTGAGAGGGACTACCACATCTTCTACCAGATCTTGTCTCAGAAAAAGCCTGAGCTTCTGGGTGAGCATCTGACATGTGTTATTGTCAAGAGACATAAATAATGAAACTATAAGTACATATTAATAGAGCAAGATATTTGGACTAATATTGGTCCATTTCCTCCATAGAGATGTTGCTCATCACCAACAACCCCTATGACTACGCCTTCATCTCCCAAGGAGAGACAACCGTAGCCTCCATCAATGACGCTGACGAGCTGATGGCCACTGACGTTAGCTAACTCTTCAAATTCCAGTCAACAATAAATGAATGAATCTGTCTTTGTGATGCCAGTAGTACATTTCTGACAATTGATATCAATTTCAGGATGCCTTTGACGTGCTGGGCTTCACTCAAGAGGAGAAGAACGGCATTTACAAGCTGACTGGAGCCATCATGCACCACGGCAACATGAAGTTCAAGAACAAGCAACGAGAGGAGCAGGCCGAGGCTGACGGCACTGAAGGTGACCGGTGGTCTTTGAAACAACCAGATGCCAATCCTGCTAAAATAATACAAAACAAGAGTAATGAGGAGCTTGAAAATTCCACATTTTCTCAACAGTTGCGGACAAAGTTGCATACCTGATGGGCCTGAACTCTGCTGACCTCATCAAAGGTCTCTGTCACCCAAGAGTCAAAGTAGGAAACGAGTGGGTCACCAAGGGTCAAAATGTCGCTCAGGTGAGACACAGGGAAAAGTCCAGCTTGATCTTTGTTATACACAAAGATTATGTCACCTACTACAGGAGCACACTGTGTTCTAATGTGGTTACTTCTGCAAAGGCTTAAAGGTTTTATGACAAAACACATTAGTATTCAATACATCAACTGTTCCACAGGTGACCTACGCTGTTGGGGCTTTATCTAAGGCTGTCTATGAGAAGATGTTTCTCTGGATGGTCATAAGAATCAACCAGTCACTGGAGACCAAACAACCCCGCCAGTACTTCATTGGTGTACTGGACATCGCTGGATTTGAGATCTTTGATGTAAGCAATCGATAAAACCGACTTTTCTAGTAACATTTCACAGATTAACAGTCTTAAAATTGTCTTTCTTCAGTTCAACACCTTCGAGCAGCTGTGCATCAACTTCACCAATGAAAAACTGCAACAGTTTTTCAACCACCACATGTTTGTGCTGGAGCAGGAAGAGTACAAGAAAGAGGGCATTGAATGGACTTTCATTGATTTTGGTATGGACCTGCAGGCCTGTATCGACCTGATTGAAAAGGTGAGTTAAGAACAATTCTCTATCAAGAATCTCTATCTTTTCTTTTTCTCTATTTCAAGTCCATTATAGAGGTCCATTGTCCATTTTTAAACAGTGCAATGAGAACTTTACTGTTTTTTATAGCCCATGGGTATCATGTCCATCCTTGAAGAGGAGTGCATGTTCCCCAAAGCCTCAGACACCAGCTTTAAAGCTAAGCTCTACGACAACCATCTGGGAAAATCTGCAAACTTCCAGAAGCCCAGAGTTGTCAAAGGGAGACCAGAGGCCCATTTTGCCCTGATGCATTACGCTGGAACTGTTGATTATAACATCAACAACTGGCTGGTGAAGAACAAAGATCCTCTAAATGAGACTGTTGTTGGACTCTACCAGAAGTCAAATCTAAAGCTGTTATCTGTACTCTTTGTACATTACGCTGGAGCTGACTCAGGTACTCTTCTGTAAATATATTTTTTGGAGTTGACCATCTAATTTTTGTTTAACTTTAAGGTTACCCATTTATTTTTTTGAACAGCTATGGGCGAGGGTACTGAGGGCAAGAAAGAGAAGAAGAAGAAGGGATCCTCATTTCAGACTGTGTCCGCTCTTCATAGGGTAACGTACATCATTCTGTATTGATTTTATCTCAGAATCTAGAATATCACTTTAAAATGAATGCTTTAACAGCAAATGTTTATACATGTATGCTTGTGCATATAAAAGGAGAACCTGAACAAGCTGATGACCAACCTGCGGTCCACTCACCCTCACTTTGTGCGCTGCATCATCCCCAATGAGACCAAGACTCCTGGGGCCATGGAGAACCCTCTGGTGATGCACCAGCTGCGCTGTAACGGTGTGCTGGAGGGCATCAGGATCTGCAGGAAGGGCTTCCCCAACAGGATCCTCTATGGAGATTTCAAACAGAGGTAGAATGGTTAGAAACATTATTTATAGACCCCTCTGTGCAGCCGATGTCTATGCTGGTGTTAATGGGGATCCTAATTAAAAAAAGTCTTATATATATTTTTTATTTGCAGATATCGCATCCTGAATCCTGCTGCCATCCCTGAGGGTCAGTTCATTGACAGCAAAAAGGGAGCAGAGAAACTTCTTGGGTCTCTGGACATTGACCACAACCAATACAAGTTTGGACACACAAAGGTATCATCTGATTTTTTTGGTATTTGGAAAAGTTATTTAAAATTGTGATGACAAGATGGCCCAAAAAGCTAAATATCCATTTGTCTCTTAAGGTGTTCTTCAAGGCTGGACTGCTGGGTCTCCTTGAAGAGATGAGAGATGAGCGTCTCTCCAAAATCATCACTGCTATTCAAGCAAGAGCCCGTGGCCTTTTGTCACGTATTGAGTATCAGAAAATGGTGGAACGCAGGTATCTTCAGTGTCTAGCTGATGGTGGTCATTTAAGATGCCAATAGTTTGTCATTTGTACATTTAAATTAACCCTCCTGTTTTGTTTAAAAACATTTTAGAGATGCACTATTGGTGATCCAATGGAATGTGCGTTCATTCATGGGGGTCAAGAATTGGCCCTGGATGAAGCTGTTCTTCAAGATCAAACCTCTGTTGAGATCTGCTGAAGCAGAGAAAGAGATGGCCAACATGAAGGAAGAATTCTTGAAACTGAAAGAGGCTTACGCAAAATCTGAAGCCCGCAGGAAGGAACTAGAGGAGAAAATGGTCTCTCTTCTCCAAGAAAAGAATGACCTGCAGCTCCAAGTTCAAGCAGTAAGAGTGGCACTCTAATGCCATATATTTCACATGTCATTTAGGTATGTGCTAATGAGATTAAAATGTTTTGTCCAGGAGCAAGATAACCTCTGTGATGCAGAAGAAAGATGTGAGGGGCTGATCAAAAATAAAATTCAACTTGAGGCAAAAGCCAAAGAGCTGACAGAGAGGCTGGAGGATGAGGAGGAGATGAACGCTGAACTTACAGCTAAGAAGAGGAAGCTGGAGGATGAGTGTTCAGAGTTAAAGAAGGACATTGATGACTTGGAGTTAACTCTGGCCAAAGTGGAGAAAGAGAAGCACGCCACTGAGAACAAGGTATGACATCAAACATTCCCTCAACTCAGGTCAGCAACTTAATGAGGCACTCTGTACTTCTTCTTTTTACTTGTCACAGGTGAAGAACCTGGTCGAGGAGATGGCAGCTCTGGATGAAATCATTGCTAAGCTGACCAAAGAAAAGAAAGCGTTACAGGAAGCTCATCAGCAAACACTGGATGACCTGCAGAGTGAAGAAGACAAAGTCAACACTCTGACCAAGGCCAAGGCTAAGCTGGAGCAGCAAGTAGATGATGTAAGAGGAAGTGAAAAATGTGTAACTCATATCATATAAGATTAAAAATCAAATAATTCAAAACTTGTTTTAACTTTTGTTATTATAAGCTTGAAGGATCTCTTGAGCAAGAGAAGAAAGTGCGTATGGACCTCGAGAGAGCCAAGAGGAAGTTGGAGGGAGACTTAAAGTTGAGCCAAGAGACTGTAATGGATCTGGAAAATGACAAGCAACAGCTGGAGGAGAGACTGAAGAAGTACATAGACATATTGACATTATTTACTAAGTATGGTCCTCATAATGTGTTCACAGCTAACACTGATTTAACACATTGATGCAGGAAAGACTTCGAGGTCAGCCAGCTGAACGGTAGAATCGAGGATGAGCAGGCGATAACCATTCAGCTTCAAAAGAAACTGAAGGAGCTCCAGGTAATGGATGATTAATGGTACAGTTATGGTTCAAAGTTGGTAAAACCCAGAAGGTAGTAGAACTAAATCTTCTTTTGTACAGGCCCGCATTGAGGAGCTGGAGGAAGAGCTGGAGGCAGAGCGAGCTGCCCGAGCTAAGGTGGAGAAGCAAAGAGCAGACTTGGCCAGAGAGCTGGAGGAGATCAGTGAGAGGCTGGAGGAGGCTGGTGGAGCAACATCTGCCCAGATTGAGATGAACAAGAAGAGGGAGGCAGAGTTCCTGAAGCTCCGCAGAGACCTTGAAGAGGCCACTCTGCAGCACGAAGCCACTGCTGCCACTCTCAGGAAGAAACAGGCCGACAGTGTCGCTGACCTCGGAGAGCAGATTGACAACCTGCAGAGAGTCAAACAGAAACTGGAGAAGGAGAAGAGTGAGCTCAGGCTGGAGCTGGATGATGTGGTCTCCAATATGGAACATATTGTCAAGTCTAAGGTAGGTGTGCATAAAGAGGTGATGTTACCAAGGAAATAAAGTCTGCCCATCCTAGATGATAGAAGTGAATAAATGTATAGAAGGACATTATATGACCACTTGCTTAGTTAAATGGCGGCAGTAGCTCAGTCTGTAGGGTCCTTGGTTGGGAACCATAGGGTTATCAGTTCAAGTCCCAGTCTATAAATTGGCCTGGTAGCTTAAAAGGTGCCAGTTCACTTCTTGAGCACTGCAGAGATGCCCTTGAGCAAGTCACCCCCCCCACCCCCCTGTTGACATCCATTAGTTCATGTCCATAGGATCCTGTTTGTACATGTATGTGTAGCATGTTCATCAACCCTCCCGCGCGGGATTAATAAAGTACATCTTCTTCTTCTTCTTGTTTTTAATTTCCTCATAGTAGTAGAATAGTGATTATAAATTGTGGTAAACAATGGTTTATTACTTTTGAAGACTATCATGGAGAAGAGCTGCCGAACTTTGGAGGATCAGATGAATGACTACAGGAGCAGGTGTGATGAATATCAGAGATCCCTTAATGACTTCACCACCCAAAAAGCCAAGCTTCAAGCTGAGAATGGTCAGTGTTTTACTCTTTTTCCTTAAAATTATAAGGAATTTTCTATATAACAAAGCCATTGTAACCTTTGTATTTCTAGATGAGTATTCAAGACAGCTGGAGGAGAAGGAGTCACTGATCTCTCAGCTGACCAGAGGGAAGAATTCCTACAACCAACAACTTGAGGATCTGAAAAGACAACTCGAGGAAGAAGTCAAGGTATGGAATGGCAAAATGTAAAATATTTTATGTCAGTTGTATATCCATGCAAAACAGACATATCATCAATATGAATCCAGGCCAAGAATGCCCTGGCCCATGCAGTGCAGTCTGCTCGGCATGACTGTGACCTGCTCAGAGAGCAGTATGAAGAAGAGCAGGAGGCCAAGGCTGAACTCCAGCGCGGCATGTCCAAGGCCAACTCTGAGGTGGCTCAGTGGAGAACTAAGTACGAAACTGACGCCATCCAGAGAACCGAGGAACTGGAGGAGGCAAAGTAAGTCCAGGACATACAAGAACATCAATCTAAAACATGTGACTTTGAATGGATTTGTATGATGAACAAAATAGAGATAGTTAACCTGTCGGGCATTTCCAAGAGAATTAAAAACAGCAAACCAACAGGTGATGCAGCGATGGAAGCGAGCAAGAGAACTGGTTCAGATAGAAGTGATTGTACCCAACCTAAAAAGCCTCTGCATGTTTCTAATAAGCTCCACGAGCAGAAACGTGCTCAAACTAGGATCAATATTGGAGATGCTTTTTGAAAAATGGAGAGAGGTTAGAATGCAGAAAGGTTTACAGACCAATGCAGAGCTGGATAAACACTGAAGCTTCAGTGTTGCAACATGGCAACCTATGGTGTAACGACTACGCAGAAGGGAGTGGGGGGAGACAGCTCTTTTTAATGTTTTGAATTTGGACTGCAGTACCCGTTTTAAACGCTAGGTGTCATGGTTACATATGGCTCATTTAAATCTTTGGGGTTGTGTTTTTTTGTGAATTTAAAGGGGCAATGCAACATGAAAAGAGGATAAACTGTGGAGGCAACCGGTGCACATGTGGGAAATGGCGTTAAGTACAAAAAAGCCAATTTTTTTGATGTAACTGAACTAACTCTCCTGCATCATCCATGTTCTGTGGATGTAACCACCCTCCTTCAGGGGCTGAAACGTGTCTTCAAAGTGCATTGGCATGGGGGAAGTGAGAAGTGTTTGGAGTCAGTGAAAAAGGGACAAAAGATAAACACAATAACTTCACTGGAGATTTTCTTTCTTTCAGGATTCCCTTTCTGCCTCTACCTCGATGCTTTTTACCCTTTTTTATGTGATGCAGCCACCTTTATTGGTACAGATAAATATGGTTACCAATCAAAGTGAAGTGACTGACAAACAGCCCCTCAATGATCAGCCACTGCACTAAATCTTTTCCATAGATGACAGTATACCACAACCCTCACATTCATAGATCAGGTTCAATTGGATTTCTTTTGGCAGCTGCTAAATGACGTGGATGTAGATCTCTCTGCAGTAAGTCATAGTGGAAAGTCCAGGAAATCATCTCATCTCATCACAAACTTTAAAATGATCCTGTTACTTAAAACAAAGTATACTTTGGCTCCAGTGGATGAGACGTGTTATTCCTTTTCAGGAAGAAGCTGGCTCAGCGTCTGCAGGACGCCGAGGAGGCTGTGGAAGCAATGAATGCTAAATGTTCCTCTCTGGAGAAGACCAAACACAGACTGCAGAATGAGATTGAAGATCTCATGGTAGATGTGGAGAGGTCAAATGCTGCTGCGGCTGCTCTGGACAAGAAGCAAAGAAACTTTGACAAAGTATATCAATATTCTTACAAAAAAAACGTTGTTTTTCTTCTCCCATAAATTAGCAATGTTTTGACTGAATTCATAAATATTAATACTAGGGCTGTCATTATTAACAAGTTAATCATCATTAATTAAGGTCTGAAATTAATGCATTTAAAAAAGAAATGTGATTAATAACATGGTATTTTGTCCCTTCAGGCTCACCGTAGAAAGTGGTCTTCAGTGTCTCCCTGTAGTCTCAGTGATGTAAAAGAAGGACACTGCTGCATCTTTGAATGTCTCATTTCACTTTAACAAACTCTCAGACTGCTCAGCTGACAAGTCCAAAGTAATATCCACCTTATGACATCACACATTGACCTCATGACATCACACATTGACCTTTGTTTCCGTTACTTTGAGCTGTTTGACGTCAGTTTGTGATCCATAACCACTTCCTGTTTCTGTGGTAAAGGTAATGTTGTAACCCTACAATCGACCACAGGGTCCTTACTTTATTTCAAAATAAAAGCAGCGTAAAATTCAAACTTCAAGTAAAGTACTCTGTGCTTAAGACAGAACAACAATTTAAAATAAAAGCCTAAAATTATTATTATTTTTTTTTTTTAAATGCAAAATAATGGAATTTTAAACATGCAATTAAAATTTGATTAATCAGGAATAACTACTGATATTTAGCTTTTAATCGTTTGATAGCCTTTATTAATACCTTGCACCTTAAGCATCCTGGGGCTAATCAATAAGGCACAAAGAAATCCTTTTACATCCTGGGCTTTGTGAGAGCTGAAACAGTTTAAACAAAGTCTCTACAGATTCTCACTTTTCTACACTGTGCTTAATAATATAATGATTTTAACTTTTGATTGTATCTCAATGTGTAGGTCCTCTCTGAGTGGAAGCAGAAGTACGAGGAGTCTCAGTGTGAGCTGGAGAGCTCTCAGAAGGAGGCCAGGTCTCTGAGCACTGAACTCTTCAAACTGAAGAACTCCTATGAGGAAGCTCTGGATCATCTGGAGACTATGAAGAGGGAGAATAAGAATCTACAAGGCAATACTTACATATAATGTGCACTTAACACACATTGTCCATACTCAAGCAACTGATTACATATAATCTTCTTTCATACACAGAGGAGATCTCTGACCTCACTGAGCAACTCGGTGAGGGAGGAAAAACCATTCATGAGTTGGAGAAGGTCCGTAAGCAGCTTGAGCAAGAGAAGGGTGAGATTCAGTCGGCCCTGGAAGAAGCAGAGGTAAACTCATCAATTTCTCAAAAAATGTGCCGCAAAGTAATGATTAAAAAAAAGTTTGACAAAAAGAATACATTTGATTCTTATCCAAGGCTTCCCTGGAGCATGAAGAGGGCAAGATCCTGAGAGCTCAGCTTGAGTTTGCCCAGATTAAGGCGGAAATAGAACGCAAACTAGCCGAGAAAGATGAGGAGATGGAGCAGACAAAGAGGAATCTGCAGAGGACCATTGACACCCTGCAGAGCTCCCTTGAGGCCGAAACTCGCAGCAGGAACGAGGCCCTCCGTTTGAAGAAGAAGATGGAGGGAGACCTCAATGAGATGGAGATCCAGCTTAGCCAGGCCAACAGGCAGGCGGCCGAGGCCCAGAAACAACTGAAGGCTGTTCATGCACATCTGAAGGTAATAAAGGAAACTTGTATTTCATTCTGTTGTCATCATTACTCTATAGCAGAGGTGGGCAAACTTTTTGACTCGCGGGCCACAATAGGTTCTAAAATTTGACAGAGGGGCCGGGCCAGGAACAGATGGATGGAGTGTTTGTGTGAACTAATATAAATGACATGTAAAAGCCATTACATGAAAGGATTTGGCCTTTAACAGGTAGCAAAGCATGAATATGCAAGGCTCATTGTACAAATTGATTTCCAAATGCATTCATTTAATTAATTTAAATTTTAATAAACACAGTAGAGAAACTCACGTTCAGTTTCAGTGGGAACAGTGTTGTTGATCTCCCTTTTTTGCCAGTGCATTAAAGTCTGGAGTTAGTTTTGTAGTGGTAATTCTCAGGATAGATCCGAGGTGTTGGTCAGTTAACTTGGATCTGTGAGGGGCTTTGTTGATGTTCATGACGCTGAATGTCTGCTCACATACGTAGGTCTAGCCAAACAAAGTCAGCATCTTCTGTGCCGTCCTCCGGAGGTTTGGAAACGTGACTTCGTTAAGTGAAGCATAAAAGTTATTCAGTTTAAGAGAGTTGAACTTCTCCTTTAAGACGGAGTCAGACTGAAGATCGATCAGTTTCAATTGCAGCTCCTGTGGTGCTGTTTCAGGGTCTTCTGACAGGGGACAGGACACCAGCTGAAGTGACTTTTCAATGTTTTCAAAATCAGAAAAACCACGGCAGAATTCTCTGTGCAGGTCGTCAAGGAATTTGCTGTATTTCTTTGCGTTTCGCGTTGCCTCTTTCTGCATGGCAAGTGTGGGGAAATGAGCGAAAGATTTGTTTGCAATTTGTCTGGAGAATAAAGTTAGCTTGGATTTGAAGGCTTTAACATTTTTGTACATGTCGTGCACAAACTGATCTTTCCCCTGTAGTTTCACATTCAGCTCATTCATGTGTGAAAATATGTCCACAGCAAATGCAAAGTCACAAAGCCAGTTCTTGTCGCTTAGCTCAGGAAATTCGTCGGATTTCCCCATTAACTCCAAAAATGCGCCAATCTCCTCCTTCAGTTTCCTCCAGGAACGTAATAAACTGACGATGCTGAAGTCCCCTTGCTCGTATAAAGTTAACAAGTTTTACAACTGGATTCACGACATGATTAAGCTGCAATACAGACTTACACAGAGATTCCTGATGGATGATGCAGTGAAGGAAAATAACATCCTGGTCAGGGTTTTCCTCTTTCACTTTATCCTGGATTCTTTTCAGCAGCCCAACATGTTTTCCAGTTAAATTTGGTGATCCATCCGTTGTGACATTGGCAAGTTTACTCCAAGGTAGCTTCAATCTCTCGATGACAGTGAAAAAAATGTTGCTGAGTCTATAAATTATCCTTCAACCTCTGAGCCGTAGCCGCCCGTTCTTGCGTGGACTGCTTGCGAGCGTAGTTAGCATGCTTCGTAGCAAAGTGACGGCTGATATTGTACTCTTTGAAAACTGCGACAGTTTCTTGGCATATCAGGCATACAGCCTGAAGTGCGCCATCTATTGGGGAAACGCGGGCATTACAGGGGAAAACGAACAAGGTTTAATTATAATAACATTTTATTTAATAATAATATAATTTGGACAAGTTCGGCGGGCCGGATTAAAAAGCCTGCGGGCTTTTTAATAACATATAAATAAATAAATACAAAAAATTGATAAATAATAATGTCAGTTGATAATAATAATAATAATATTCAATTACGACAGATAATAATAATAATAATAATAATAAATAATACAATAAAATAATAAATACATATGACCTTCTTATATGGCCCGCGGGCCGTAGTTTGCTCATGCCTGCTCTATAGGTATCTCTGTAACTGGAGACAATGAACATTTTCCAGGATGCTCAGCTCCAGCTGGATGAGTCTCAACGAGCCAACGATGATCTCAAAGAGAACATTGCTATCGTTGAGAGGCGCAACAACCTGCTGCAGGCTGAAGTGGAAGAACTGAGGGCTGCTCTGGAGCAAACTGAGAGAGGTCGCAAACTTGCTGAACAAGAGCTGCTGGATGTTAGTGAGAGAGTGCAGCTACTGCACTCACAGGTAAGATACAGTCACTGCACCTAGCACTACTCTTTCTTATTGACAATTTATCGAGGAGTTCTATAATCAAATTTGTATGCAACCAGAACACCAGTCTTCTAAACCAAAAGAAGAAGCTGGAGGCGGACACTTCCCAGCTTCAAACTGAAGTGGAGGATGCAGTGCAGGAGTGCAGGAATGCTGAGGAAAAGGCCAAGAAGGCCATTACTGATGCTGCCATGATGGCTGAGGAGCTGAAGAAAGAACAGGATACCAGCGCCCACCTGGAGCGTATGAAGAAGAACATGGAGCAGACCATCAAAGACCTGCAGCACCGTCTGGATGAAGCTGAGCAGATCGCCTTGAAGGGAGGGAAGAAGCAGCTCCAGAAGCTGGAGGCCAGGGTGAGTATGACTCAATTTGCAATTTTTTTTGTGAGTGTCAAAAGTGATGTTGAATAACTAATTAGGACATTTTAAAAAAATGTGTCCCTGACCAGGTGAAGGAGCTGGAAAGTGAGGTGGAGATGGAGCAGAAGAAAAGCAGTGAAGCTGTAAAGGGAGTCCGCAAATATGAGCGCCGTATCAAGGAACTTACCTACCAGGTTTGTTGAAGAAATGTTAAATCTACATATGTGCTCATATAGAAACTTATATATTAATGCATTTGGATTATCTACACAGACTGAGGAGGACCGCAAGAATATTGCCAGGCTTCAAGATCTGGTAGATAAGCTGCAACTGAAAGTGAAAGCCTACAAGAGATCCTCCGAGGAAGCTGTAAGAAAAGAAATGTGTCAAGTAAGGTCTTCATGTGGTTCCTTCCCCGATCAATGTGTAATTTATTTTTAATTTCACCTAAACAGGAGGAACAAGCCAATGTTCATCTTGGCAAGTTCCGCAAGCTGCAGCACGAGCTGGACGAAGCCGAAGAGAGAGCTGACATCGCAGAGACTCAGGTCAACAAGCTTCGTGCCAAGAGCCGTGATGCTGGCCCAAAGGTTTGAAGCATGCACAGCATCTGACCCTGACACATGCTGCCCTCTGTTGGCTGCATTTAACGCGTATGCTGCTCTGCTTTTTAAAAGTGTTAGTCCAGATCTGTGTAAGGTCGATAGCAGTGCTTTTGTGTTTAATAGTCGGCAAAGAAATACATTGCTTTGAGGTACTAAAGCAATACTAATCTGAAGACTAAATGGCTCTTTCTCTTTTTCTTTTCCTTCCAAATATCCTGGCTGCCACAGAAAGGGTTTGAGGAGGAGTGAACCTGCGGAACCTTTGGAGAAACACTTTGGTGTGCTGTGTGCCATAGATCCCCTAAACTATCACTATTCACATCCTGTAGTCCTTAATAAAACCTCATTCAGCATTGTGTTGTTCTTTTGTTAATCTGTGGGAATATGGAATATTATACCTACTGACAACATTTCAGATGTTGTGCTGAATATCAAAACTGCTTTGATTGTCCGTTGGCACGAGGACCCAGCAGCAGCTAAGCAACAACTTACCAATTAAGTTTTCATCAGCACTGTTGCTTTCCTGCACGGAGCTAGCTGGGTGCTCCTCGCTAACATGTTTATTTGCTTGGCTAGTAGCATTTACGTTAGTGGAGCTAGCAATGGGTGGAGACTTGCCGGGTTGAGTTGTCAATGAGAAAACATTTTTTATTTAGTCTTTTACACTTTTAATGTTACGAAAAACTGCGAGGTAAACAGAACTAAAGCAGACAGACGACTAGGTTTTTAAAACTCCAGACAGCAGCGGGGGCCCAGCAAAGGGGGTGCTAAGAGGTGGAATCAATGACATTACAAACAGGCCACAGCACCCTGCTGGTGCTGTTTGCTGCCGAAGTTGAGAACCCCCTTGGCAGTGGAGGGGGGCCCCTCTCTGCTCTACAAAATACATTGTGTGTCTTGATTGCGGCAAAAGAAAAGAGAGACTCAGACCTAGTCAAACTAACTTTATTCGATAATTCAACTAAATAACAAAATGCATGTTAAATTAGTTCAAAGTGGGCCTCTTGAGACAACAGTGGGCCTGGGGCGGCCGCACCTTCTGCCCCCACACTCGCTCCGCTACTGCCCAGCAGTGATGATATTCAGCAACCTCGAGTTTGATATCACTTTTACACAACAGTTCTGTGACCAACAAGTTCAAGAAATCAGTAAAAAAACAGATTGTAATACTTTTCTTCACCAATTCTTACCTGAGCTAACCAAGCATTCTCCTGAAGTCATGCTGCTTTGTTTGTTTACATGGTTACCACAAACTAGCTACTTAGTTTTAAGTTTGTATCATTTAATTTATAATGCAGCAAGTTACAAAGAGTCTGTTTTGTGATTCAGGGCTAGCTCAATCAGGAACAACTCTTATCTGCTGTAATGTTGACGTAGGCGACACTGTGAAAAGACTCGACCAATCAGGATACTCTGTTTGAACTAACTGTTATAGGTATAGCATCAATTCATAACAAATTGTTATCTCAATACACTTTACAAAAAGAGCAGGTAAAAGCTGAGTCAAGAGAAAAAATTGCTCAGGAGCTCCCAGGACTATAATTTACATGAAGATTTACAGACAGTGACCTGCAGTAATATGCTGTGAATGTGACAGGGGGGGGTCCCCAGGCAGTCCAAGCCTATAGCAGCATAATTAGGTGCTGGTCTAAGCCCGAGCCAGCCCAAACTATGAGATTTATCAAAAAAGGAAAGAACAGAGTGTCTACCTCCCAATCCCTGACTGGTAGATGATTCCAAAGTTGACTTGTGCTACAAAGAAGAAACAGTGAATGTATTCCAAAAGATTAATATTAAAATATATTTGAATGATGTGGTACATATCTTAAAATCAGGTGCACAAGACACACCTTTAATAACCTTTTATTTCATCTGAAAAGTGAGCTGCGTCCAATTTACCGGTGCAACCAATATACCAGTATCAAATTTGGAGACATGACCGTAAATACTCCGCCACCATCACCCACTGCACTTTGCTCCCATTCAGTGTGTATTGCGGCCACTTGCTGCTGTCCATAGCAACACGGACCAGGCCGATGGGAACCCATTTGAAAAGAAAACAGTGGTATTATTGGAAGTAAATAAACCTTGTGGACTCCTCAATTAAATTAAAAAAGTCAACAGCGGAGGTGGGTAGCACGACTGTAGATGAATTGGTCATGGGCTGTAGATCTTATAATTCCCAACCATCAAAATTAGTGTAGAGCTCAACTAACATACTGGTAGCTAGCAGGATCACCCCATGGTGAAAACAGATGGCACTGGAAAGAGCATCACACTTTAACAGAAACCCTAAATGTAACTTTCCAGAAGGCTATGGAAATCGTAATGCAGACCCCCAAAAACAGACTGCAACCTTCATAATGGTGTGACCTATATTTAAAATGTGATGGTACATCTGTACACCTTCATGCATGTTTTGTTTTCTATTAGAATCAGTGAAGCACAATTGATTATTGATTGATTTTATGATGGAAGCCAGGCATCAGAGTGGTGATGAGAACACAGGAAGAGTGGTGCTATAGGCCTATAGGCAGGAGAACTCTGTGGGGGGGGGGGGGGGGAACCAATGAAGTTGGTGGAACACTGCCCAGTAACTGAGAAAGCTGAGGTGGGGCCATTTCTAAAACAGGGAGAGATAAAACAAATCTCTAGTTCTTAAAATAGAGTTAAAGAAAGCCAGAGAGCCTGGGACTCAAGGTCAACAATGAGCCAAAGCGAATACCACGCATAATCACTTGCAGCTGTTAGCCAATCCCTGCTTGAGTCGGCATTTTCCTCTAAAGGGTTAGGGATAGAACTAGTGTTGTATTCAAGACCACACTAACCGAGACCAAGACATACCTGAGGCCAGAGTGCTCCAAGACCAAGTCGAGACTGAGACATTAGGTAATCGAGACTAAGTCAAGACCATGACCAAGGTGGGGCGAGACCGAGACAAGACCAAGACTATAAATATCAATGAAAAATCATCATCGTGTGCGCAGCAGGAGTGTAACTCACTTATACCGTTACACATTTGTGGCCGTTACCGGGGGATAAAAATCTAATTAGGACTTTATTTGTTCTTTTAGAAAGAGGCATTTCCTTCTAATCACAGTAATGACGTTGAAAAATAACTAGTCAGTAGTTGTCTTGATTTAAAATCCAGAGTCTTGATTTAAAATTGAGAATGGGCTCGAGACTGATTTCAAGTACTACAACACTAGATAGAATCAATACTGAAACATGGATTTCTACAGGAAGCTTCTTTAAACATTCTTGGAAAATAAAATTATTTGATTTACGAATCAAAGGAGGTCTATTTTCTCAACCCCGTAATATTATTTTGAACCTTTATGGAGTAAATGGTGCTACAAAGAACCTCCTGATTACTCAGAACTCAGCTATCCCTACCTGCCCGTCTACAGCTGGGTGTTGGTGACAGGTTGTAGCTACTGCTAGAGATGACATAATGATTTATCGAGAGGGGAGTCCATTCTCTTCTCTTATTACACTTCCTGCCCGTTACTCTCAGAGTTGACGAGCAGGTATGTTATCATCTAATGAAAGCACATTCACACCTCTGGCTAAAGAGGTGCCTCACATACAGCACGGTATGTGTCGAGGATTATCAGCATGATTAACAGGACATCTGACCCCGGATGTAACCATACACTGTCTCCACTGTTACGATGATGGTATATGATGTGTAGAGTCTTAGCTCAGGAGTCCAGATAGTGTTTATACCAAACATTAACAGCTTCACTCATTGCCTCAACCTACTCGTACACAACGTCACTGACACCTTATCTGGGTTTATGATGATGATTTAACCCCTCAAGGTTTTATTAAATGAAAAGTAGCAATGAAGACTTAAGACAAAATGTGAAATAGAGAAACTGACATCCCTACAAATCTCTACACTTCATATAAACATTTCACTTTTAATCCATCATAAGCACATTTATAAATCCTAATGGTGGCGTTTAGTAAAGTATAAGACAAAAATACTTAACAGCAATGATCCAAAAGATTGTCTTTATTTTTAAAAGCATTTTAACATCTTTATAAAATAAGTCAGAATTATGTCTTACACTTTACATACAGCCAACACAACTTCTTATTGGTTGATTGATAGAACTTTATTGTCAGACATGGTCTGAAATTTGTTTTGCATCACATTATTTGCGACAAAAAAATGAAGACAAGACAAGGACAAAGACAATACTGTAGGACACATACAATCACAGAGGTAAAGAACAAAACTAGAATCTGTCGACTCGCCCCAAAAGGTCTCAGACGGCGGAGGAAATAAATTCTTTGTTTTGTTTTTTTACAGATATAATGTGATCTTTCCAGGACAGTAGATGGTCCATCATTATAAGTTCTGATAAATGTGTTATAGGATCATGTCATTGTTAATTACCTCATACAGTGCTGTCACTTCACTTAAAGCGGCCATAGTAATGCTAAACATGTTATTAGTATTAACAGGGCTGATTCTAGAGTCTGCTGGGACCCCTCCAATCAGCGCTCGTCACTATTATTTCTGCCAGTGTCTTGTTGCTTACTCTTCATTGTCCTTTCAAGACTTTCACTGACAAACTTTGGTTTTCATGCAACACCTATAGGGCAATGACTGAGTGCTGTCAGATGGGGCCCCCCTGCAAAATTTGCACATTTTGAACCATTGCTATAGTCTCAAGTTGTGGGAGTTAAAATGTCTTATGAGAATTCAAAAGACACTGCATTATAAATGGTACCTTCATAATGCATTATTTCACATATTATAACATTGCTATAAGCTGTTATGAATGTTTATAATTACTTATAAGGACTGTTATTTATAAGGCTTATGATCAGAGGTGCTGCCTGTCAACAGGCAAGGCAGGCAACTGCTCAGGGCCCCCAGACCAGTAGGGAGCCTCTGAGGGCCCACAAACTTTCAACCAAAGCAGTGCCCCAAAATGTCCAAATTTTGCAATGACAGTAGGAAACCTCCCTAAAGGCCCCCAGCACTCACTGTCTTTACCAAAGTTTTTAAAAAAAAAGTCAACAAAGGAAAATGAAGAGGAATAATCCATCTTTAGGAGAGAGAAAAAAATAACAGGAAAAATAATTTCCACACTAGTAGCCGTAGTTTGCAGCCACTGTAATCGATTAGCGAGTCTCCAGAGCATGATGCCAGCGCCACTGTGCTATGCTCTGTTTCAAACACGCTTTTAATTTTTTTTTTGAGGGAGTATTCTGCAGGCACGCGTCAAGCTGGACAGAATTTAACAACCCCGTACAGGAAGTCAGACAAGGAAACGCACAGCGAGTCCGGACAATTGTTCATGCAGTATCTGGGGATTGGGAGTAGGCGTCAGGACACTGGCAGTCTTAATGGTGATACGCTGGTTGGAGGGCCTCCCAATTGATTTTAACCTAGGTCCTCAACCTAGGGCCTCAACCTAGGGCCTCAACAGCCTCTAGAATCGCCCCTACTTATGATGCATTACAATTTATTTTATTTATTTATTTTTTGCACTATAGCTAAGTGTGACAATTAATTTTAATAAGTGAAGCAAACATGTAAAAAAGATTCTTTAAACCTTTAGTTGTTCTGCTGTGCTTAATGTTAATGTGATACTGTAAACACAATAACCTTTATTTATGATATCATAACCTTAAAGTAAAGGAGAACAAATTCGTTATAAGATATAAAGTCAGTGATAACATCAGCAGAGAGCAGACTGTTAAAGGGGTAGTGGTCCCTATATGTGGACTTCATCTTCATACTGTGAAATAAAACCTCTTTGTTGTGACATAAACAAAGCATCTTAATGATGTTTTCTTTAATGAACGGTGGTTTGACCTGCAGGTCATAGTTATCTTCACCTGGTCTTTAGCAGCGCTTTGGAATCTCTCACTTCTATTTGGCACCCTGACGCCGGCTGTCAGTAACAGCGCCGGGGAAGTTATCAGAATGGAAATAATCTCAGCACTTGTCAGCAGCTGTTGACCCTCCTTCTTATCTCTTAACCTTTGAAGGAGCTGTGATAACTGGTGCTGGGGACAGACTTTACATTATAGTCCCTCTATAGTAATAATGCAGGTGGTGTTAGTTATTAGTTATATAGGACTGTGACAAAAGGAGAGTATGGTATATTTGTGTATTTTGTTGCTGGGGCAGATTTCTACTGCTACAAAATTAAAGCAGCTTGGGGTGCCGGTAGCCTAGTGGTTAGTTTGCGTGCCCAATGTACAGAGGCTATAGTCCTCCAAGCGGGCGGCCCGGGTTCCAATCCGACCTGTTGCTCCTTTCCTGCATGTCATCCCCCACTCTCTCTCTCCCTGATTTCATCCAATGTCCTATCGCTAAATAAAGGCATAAAAATCTCCAAACTAAACCCATCCATCCATTATCTTTTACCGCTTTTTCCTGTTTGGGGTCGCGGGGGCCTGGTGCCCATCCCAGTTGTCATTGGGCGGGTATACCCTGGACTGTTCACCAGTCAATCACAGGGCTGACCTATAGAGACAGACAACCAGTGATACTCAATTGCTATGGGCAATTGAGAGTCACCAGTTATCCTAAAGAGCATGTCTTTGGACTGTGGGAGGAAGCCGGAGTACCTGGAGAGAACCCACACATGCAAACTCTGCACAGAGAGGCTCCTGTCCCACGGGGATTTGAACCAGGAACCGTCTCGCTGCTGCACCGTGCAGCCCCGAACATAAACCTAAAAGAAAAAAAAACTAAAGCAGTTAAGTCAGAGCAGCCCTACTCCACATAGGAGAGGCATTTCAAGTTGTACCCTTAAATTTGAAGGGTTGAGGGTCAAACCTGTCAATCTAAGTGTATTCATGTGAGACGAAGCGCAGTGTGAGGCCATCGTCTGATCCACAGCTGATCTGAGCTGGAGGCTGAGGCAGGATCCTGAAAGCCTCTGAGGCTGTTCTCCTCAATCAGAGCCGGCTTCTCTGCAAGAATTTCACACGGTTATCTTTGTCCTCAAAGACACAATGCCATGTCAACAGCACTGTAACAGTGGGGGGGGGGGGGGGGCAGCTTTCGCTAGCTGCTGTGTGATAATGGGAGAAGGCTTCCACAGTAACCTTGGCGTCACATTGGAGCATGTTGTGCCTGCACAGCCCCTCCATTGTGTGCCATGATTACCACCTTCCATTGAATCTCAAGCATGTCACCTGTGGCCGAGCTCCGTCTGCGGAGCCTTGCACCCGTCGCCTGGTTAATCTCACAGACTAATGTTCTTTATTTAGAGCCACCCACTCTCTATCTGATTGTTGTTTATGTTACCACAAAGTCTGTTCTATGATAACTGAATAGAGTACTTTACCAATACCTCACCACGGCTCCACTTAAGCCCTCTGGGTAATTGACACCGGCTCATGTTTACCAGTAGTTTACATTCATGGTATAATGCCTGTTGTCATAAATCATGCAAAGAATGTTAATCATCCTTCATTGTTTCATTTGTTTTGCTGCTGTTCAAAGATGAATTAATAGTGTCTACATGTCGACAAGCCAACTTATTATTATACTGTCATCACTCTGACAGGAGGGTCTCATTTTAAATAATATTATTAAGTGCAAAAATACATAAAGAAAAAGTAATGTGCTGTGGTTATTTTCAGCCAAACAAATGTTTAATCCTGCTTTTTTTTAAATAGTTTATCAGTTTTTTTTAATCAGTGTACAAAAAAACAAAAAAACATTAGTCTGAGAAGAGAAAAGATAACTCAAGATTTAACTAACTAGCTCATTTCCATCTGTTTGTCCCCGGGCAGATGATGCCAACAGTGAAATACAAATCAACCAGTCATGCACGCAGAAACACCACACACACGCACGCACGCACACACACGCACGCACGCACACACACACACACACACACACACACACACACACACACACACACACACACACACACACACACACACACACACACACACATCAATGACTTTAAATCAAGTTTGCCTGACCCACTGTTGAGAAATCAAATCACACAAAAAAAACTTCTTCAAAGTGGTTAAAGTAAATATCAAATTGTAGAGGTTTGGACATTAAGCATATCACCAGATTAACTTCTAATTTATGCGTTTGACAACATTTAATGACATTTAAAGAGTTTTGGATCAGCATCAGTCTTAGTAAGGATGCTTCTGTTTAACATATGTATCGTTTCTGTAACAGAAGATGAGTTAAAGCTCGGGGATGATGACAAAGGAATTCCTCCCTGTGTCTATTTAAAGCTTGAGTCGTGGTCCCCTGGCTGCTTGAGGATACCTATGATTAATCGTTGCACCGCATAGAGCTCCTAATATGGCCTCGCCAGAAGACCCCCATCACTGATAACAGCCTGTCCTGCTGATTTCTATATTGCTCTGTGCCACTCATTAACCCCCTCCCTTTATGTCCCTCTAACCTAACTCAGACACAATAACATTCTTGTGCCTCTGAAACGCTCCTCCATATTTGGTAGAGAGGCTTTGTTTATAAAGAGAACTGATGGTGAAACCCCCCAGTAGGTCACCATTCTATCTCAAGGTAAGGTACTGGGACAATGAAACACAGCGTTGATACTAAACCATTACCTGTGTTGGTGTACACTGCTGATCAGTTTCTATTACTTCCTTCCTCAGGACCGTTACACCTCAGTCTTCTCAGAAGGGATTAGTAAGGTAAGAACACCTGGAGACAAAAATGAATCTGATAAAAAACATATTAATGATATACAGCATCTGTTATCTCCTTAATTAAAAAAAAACCACACAATTTTGATTGAATTTTAATTTTCTATAGACAAAGTGAAGGATGGGTGACGCACACATGAGAGAGTTTGGGGCAGCGGCCCCGTACCTGAGGAAGTCGGACAGGGAGCGTCTGGAGGCCCAGACCCGAATCTTCGACATGAAGAAGGAGTGCTTTGTCCCCGACCATGATGAGGAGTACGTGAAGGCTTCCATCACCAGCCGTGAGGGGGAAACGGTCACTGCTCAGACTGCGAAAGGAAAGGTCAGTGAGCTGGCAGGAGAGCTGCTGCCCTGGACACAGGAGATGACAGAGAGGCCATTTAACCTTTAGTCACATAGTAGAGAAACAGAAGACAGAGACTGACATCCAAATGGAGTGATGGACTGACGAGCCTGAGCTTCATCCCGATGTTTTTCAAAGTGTGGGTCCATCGGGGTCGCAAACATTTGGAGGGGAGATTTGTAAAATCTTACATAATGTCTTTTTAAAGAATTATTTTTGGGCTTTTTGTGCCTTTATTGGAGAGATAGGACAGTGGAAAGAGTTGGAAATCAGGGAGACAGAGAGTGGGGATTGACATGCGGGTAAGGAGCCACAGGTTGGATTTTAACCTGGGCCACCCACTTTGAGGACTATAGCCTCCATACATGGGACGCCCACACTAACCACTGGGCCACCAGCGCCCCACATAATGTCTCTTTAGATTTGATTAATCACTGCATGTTAAAATCTTATGTGTTCCTTTTCTATGCCAGTCTTTCAATTTAAATCCCCCCAAATTACAACTGTCTAGCCAATCAGCATCGAGTAGCTGACACTGATGTATCATGTTTACTGTTACAATTGATTATGTTAATACAGAAATAACAAACAGAAATTCGACTGAATGAAATGTATAATGAATGAACAAGATTCTTAATTGTTGTGAAAAAAATTAAATGTATAACAGAGTTGTGGACTTCATTTTTGATATCAGCCATCCTAATGGAATTCAAATAATTTTGCAAGAGAGGCTGTCAGGCTGATGCTACTTTGGGTCGTTGGCAGGGCAACATTTGAGAACCCCTCCTTTAACCTAAAGTGTTTTTATTAAAAAAAATACTTCTAGTAATGATATTCTGCTTTATTCATTACCGCTGCATCACTTGTGACTGTTTCCTTCTTAGACCGTCACCGTGAAGGAGTGTGATGTTCACCCTCAGAACCCGCCAAAGTTTGATAAAATTGAGGACATGGCGATGTTCACCTTCCTCCACGAGCCTGCTGTGCTGTTTAACCTCAAAGAGCGTTACGCAGCCTGGATGATCTACGTGAGTTCAGAGCTTTTTTCCCCTCTATATTATTCTGGTATTATAAAACTACATTTTAGACGAGCTAAGATAACTTCATGTAAAACAAGCGTTTGCTTTCTTTATCTTATATAGACCTACTCGGGGCTCTTCTGTGTTACTGTCAACCCCTACAAGTGGCTGCCGGTCTACAACCAGGAGGTGGTTGTTGCCTACAGAGGAAAGAAGAGGAGTGAAGCTCCTCCTCATATCTTCTCCATCTCTGACAATGCCTATCAGTACATGCTAACTGGTAATTTGTCTTCAGTGAAATAATCACAGAGAGATGAAATGGAAAAAAAGTTCAAGTATTCCTGAACCTAAAAAGATCCTTTCTTCTTCTTTTCTTTATTTTACAGACAGAGAAAATCAGTCCATTCTCATCACGTGAGTTATCATTCTTTTTAATACTAAGAATGATATCAAGCAAGTAGCATCTGATTGTTAATATGCTTGGGTTATCCCAGTCCACAAAAATATGAAGGGTTAATAGATTAATGATGTAAAGTTGTGCTGTGACGCTGGTAAAAAGACGCATTGAAAGATTCCTCATTCTGAATTCAGATTCAGAAGTATTGTCGGTCTGTACTGACTGCCACTGTAACTTAGCTGCATATTTGTTGAAAAATTAAAAAGGTCACTATTTGCATGTGATGGCCACTTTAACTTAAGGTAACAATATCCATCATTCACTTGTTGCTTATTAGCATGCTAATTCATAGCGTACTAGCTGCTTAGCCATTCTTCAAGTCAGGGTTGGTAATTTTCTAAAACTAGCATGATTTTGAAAGTAGCATTCCTTCAGTGCTCCTTCTGCACCCCCTCCCCTCTGTGCTCCCTCTAAAGCCACACCCATCACTTACATGCACTAGCGCCGTTGGTCCAGAAGCGTACCTCAGCTCATGCTTTGAGTGTGGACTAGTGAACACAAGAGGTAGAGAGCGAGCAGGGAGACAGGGAGGTGTCTGATTGGTTCATCAGATTGGTACCTCATGGCAGACATTGGTCAAAGTTTTTACAGACTTACAGACAGATGACGGATTTTCTTTGTTCCTTTTTCAGAGAACATGAGTTATTAATTTCTGTCAGGACCTAAAGACAATTTCAACCAAAATCTTAAAAAGTGGATCTGGAAAACTTTACCAACCCTGCCTTTAAGCGCTTATTAGTACCTTATTCTATAAGACCATATTCTTTTTTAAAGTTAATATTGGGGCCTTTTTGCCTTTACTGGACAGGACAGATGAAGAGACACAGGGAATGTTGGGAGGAGAGAGTGAGGGAGGACATGCAGCAAAGGGCAGAGGTCAGAATCTATGGCTGTTGTGACGAGGACTATAGCCTCCGTGCATGGGGCGGACAAAACAGGCGGGCGGCCGGGGCTCCTGCATGTCATTCCCCACTCTCTCTCTCTCTCCCTGATTTCAGACCACTGTCCTATCTCTAAAATAAAGGCATAAAAAAGCCCAAAAATAAACCTTTAAATAAAGACTAAAAACTAGCCAAGATGCTAATAAATACCAGTAGTATGCAAATATGCAGCTACTTAATGGTGAACATTGTGACTTTAAAATAAAGTGTTACTGTCAATTTATCACAACAATTTCATTTCTGTCTTCAGTGGAGAATCCGGTGCTGGGAAAACTGTCAACACCAAGAGAGTTATTCAGTACTTTGCCAGCATTGCAGCTGCAGGAGGGAAGAAGGACGCGGGCTCAGAGAAAAAGGTAAAGATCTGCTAAAAAATAACCTCTTATGACACAAGATATATTTATCTTTGATGTTTTCTATTAAACTAAAGGATGTTTCCTCTGTTTTTTTAGGGAACTCTGGAGGATCAAATCATCCAGGCTAACCCGGCTCTGGAGGCTTTTGGTAATGCCAAGACCATCAGGAATGACAACTCTTCCAGATTTGTAAGTGTCCGTCTGAGATAGTAAAGCCCTTTGCTCTTGACTTTATCTTGAAGTTGTTGTTTCTTCTTGCTTTAAATTTTAGGGAAAATTCATCAGAATCCACTTTGCAGCCAGTGGAAAACTGGCCTCAGCTGATATCGAAACATGTAATGAAACCCGTCTTATACTTTCATCATGTTTGTTAATTTTTCAAACTGATGAACCTTCCCTTCTAATTAGTTTTTTTTAAACATTTTTGATAGATCTGCTGGAGAAGTCCCGTGTCACCTTCCAGCTTAAGGCTGAGAGAGATTATCACATCTTCTACCAGATTCTGTCTCAGAAGAAACCCGAGCTGCTCGGTAAATAAAAACAAACAAACTCTGGACCATTATCAACTTGTACATATACCCAAAGCATATAAATGCTAATATTGCTGTTTTGCTTTTCAGAGATGCTGCTCATCACCAACAACCCCTATGACTACGCCTTCATCTCCCAAGGAGAGACAACTGTAGCCTCCATCAATGACGCTGACGAGCTGATGGCCACTGATGTGAGTAGGGATGTATTATTGGAACAGGCACTCACATCACAAAGTCAGAGTAAAGTTATTTGTATGTAAATAGAGATTGCACGACTTCAGATTTGTTCAAGTCGAACTGTGATAATAGTCGAGTTGATGTCGACTAGACACTGACGACGTTATCAATGAAACCACGGGAGAAGGATATATTTTGCAAAAAGCAATGATTTTTATTTGTAAATCTTGAAAGCAGATGGTTAACACACAAAGAAACAACAGGTTGCAACATGTGTGTTTCAACTCTCATATCAGCGAGTGCAAAGGAAAAAAAGTCACTTGGGAAAGAAAAAACAGCGTCTTGCCTACTCACTGTCATAGTCCTGCTCAGTCACCATTTTAATGGTTGATTTTTTGGGGGCTTTTTATGACTTTATTTAGAGATAGGACAGTGGATCGAGTCAGAAGTGGGGGAGAGAGAGAGTGGGGAATGACTAGCGGGAAAGAAGCAACAAGAGGCGCTGCTTGTCAACAGGTGAGGCAGGCAAATGCTTGGGGCCCCAGACCAGTAGGGGGCGGTAGGAAACCTCCCTAAGGCGTTCCCATCTGACAGAACTCACTCTAGTAGGGTCCCCCCATTGATTTTTGCCTAGGGTCCTAACAGTCTCTCGAATCGCCACTAGGAGCTCATAGGTCGGATTCTATCCCCGGGCTGCAGGTTTGGAGGACTGCAGCCTCTGTACATGGGGCTAGCAAAAAAGTCAATATCTTTCTGCCAAAATACGAACTCTGAAATACACTTTCAATTAGTGGTGACTGCAACATTATTCTTTGTTTGAGAAGATGTCAAGAGTAACCTGAACAACATTTTCTATCAACACTTAATCAAAAGGAATTTGTTGCCAAACTAAAAACTGTGGGGTATATGCAAAACCTGAATTTTACAGTACTGCATATAAAAGGCTGATTTCCAGTTTTACCACCATATCAAGATACTGGGTTGAATAATTGTGGTGTTTCTTTCAATCAATTAAACCTATGTGAAATGGACCATGCAGTGATGATGAGTTTGTAAGGGGGTTGTTTAGTTCAGGAAAAGTAATTGTAATTGTAATGGGTCAGTAGAGTCAGTCGTCTCTCAACCGGAAGGTCTGAGTTCGATCCCCAGATCCTGCAGCCACATGTCCAATGCTTCTTTGGGTAAGACACTTCACCCTAATACCGATGGACACTTGACATAGCAGCTTCTATGTGTGTGAATGTGTAGGTGTGACATGCGGTTTGAGCAATCAGAAGACTAGAAAAACACTTGCTCAAGTCCATTACCATTTGATTCCTGGGAGTTAGGGTCGAACCCTGGTGGTTTAGACTGCATATACTAAATTATCCCAAACGCCTCTTCTGTCACTCTGTTGAACACCCAGGTATAACAAAAAGAGACAAATATATTTAAAATATGATGTTTTCATTCAGGATGCCTTTGACGTGCTGGGCTTCACTCAAGAAGAGAAGAACGGCATTTACAAGATGACTGGAGCCATCATGCACCACGGCAACTTGAAGTTCAAGAACAAGCAGCGAGAGGAGCAGGCCGAGGCTGACGGCACTGAAGGTGAGAAAACTCAATGATCAACGTGAACATGTCAGGATCTAATGCATTTATTGAGTAATTCTTCTAATCATAAAATTTGACTTTGAATGTATTTTTCAGTTGTGGACAAAATTGCATACCTCATGGGCCTGAACTCTGCTGACCTCATCAAAGGTCTCTGTCACCCAAGGGTCAAAGTAGGAAACGAGTGGGTCACCAAGGGGCAAAATGTCCAGCAGGTGAGAATGAAACTTCAGATTTAAATGTACTGTAATGTGTACAATATATGAATGAAGCAACAGTGAGGGCAAAACAAGGGCCATGCACTTTAACTTTGAGAGTTTCTTTTAGGTGTACTATGCTATCGGTGCACTGGCTAAGTCAGTGTATGAGAAGATGTTTCTCTGGATGGTGGTGAGGATCAACCAATCCCTGGACACCAGGCAGCCCCGCCAGTACTTCATTGGTGTTCTGGATATCGCTGGATTTGAGATCTTTGATGTGAGTGGCATAATTTATTTATTTCATCCAACCCCTCATTTTTACTTCAATTCATGTAAGCCATTACTTTGTTGTTTTTACCTTACAGTTCAACACCTTCGAGCAGCTGTGCATCAACTTCACCAATGAAAAACTGCAACAGTTTTTCAACCACCACATGTTTGTGCTGGAGCAGGAAGAGTACAAGAAAGAGGGCATTGAATGGACTTTCATTGATTTTGGTATGGACCTGCAGGCCTGTATCGACCTGATTGAAAAGGTGAGTTAAGAACAATTCTCTATCAAGTCTCTTTTCTTTTCCTCTATTTCAAGTCCATTATAGAGGTCCATTGTCCATTTTTAAACAGTGCAATGAGAACTTTACTGTTTTTTATAGCCCATGGGTATCATGTCCATCCTTGAAGAGGAGTGCATGTTCCCCAAAGCCTCAGACACCAGCTTTAAAGCTAAGCTCTACGACAACCATCTGGGGAAATCCAACAACTTCCAGAAGCCCAGAGTTGTCAAAGGGAGACCAGAGGCCCATTTTGCCCTGATGCATTACGCTGGAACTGTTGATTATAACATCAACAACTGGCTGGTGAAGAACAAAGATCCTCTAAATGAGACTGTTGTTGGACTCTACCAGAAGTCAAATCTAAAGCTACTTGCTACCCTCTTTGCAAATTACGCTGGAAGTGAAGCAGGTAAGAAATAACTGGGTGTATTCTTCCTAGGGGATGTTAATCTTTTGTAATAATGAAAGCAGCAAGTTTTTTTTTAATGCATATTGATGCATTATAATTATTAGGTGAAGGTGGAAAAGGCGGCAAAGGAGGTGGAAGCAAGAAAAAGGGTTCATCCTTCCAAACTGTGTCTGCCTTGCACAGGGTAAGTTATGTCATCACATTGATAACTAAGAGATATGAGTCACAATTACCACTGGCTGTTAAACACAAGGTAAACTTACCTCCACAGGAGAACCTGAACAAGCTGATGACCAACCTGCGGTCCACTCACCCTCACTTTGTGCGCTGCATCATCCCCAATGAGACCAAGACTCCTGGGGCCATGGAGAACCCTCTGGTGATGCACCAGCTGCGCTGTAACGGTGTGCTGGAGGGCATCAGGATCTGCAGGAAGGGCTTCCCCAACAGGATCCTCTATGGAGATTTCAAACAGAGGTAGAGCCTCATTTGTAGAATGTTTAGAAACATTATTTATTAAAGTGGTAATTGGTAAATAGACTTCAGCTTGTATTTTCTAGTCTTAGCGCCTTTTACAGCACATGTCACATTCACCTCTTCTTTGCAGATATCGAATTCTGAATCCTGCTGCCATCCCTGAGGGTCAGTTCATTGACAGCAAAAAGGGAGCAGAGAAACTTCTTGGGTCTCTGGACATTGACCACAACCAATACAAGTTTGGACACACAAAGGTAATTTATAGTTGTACATTTCTAACCCGAGTATTAAAGGGAAACAGTGATGAGGGCAAAATGTTTATGCAAGATTAGATACATTTTCCTGAACGGAGCCCAGTCTGATAACAAGTAACAACTACTGAAGGAGATTCACTTAAAAGTAAAACACTGGCACCAGTAAACAGAAGGGTCATCGGTACATCTGAATAATATTGTAAATATTCATGTAGCTTCTATCTGCCATCATAAGCTGGTTGCAATCAACCCAACAGGCCTGTAGCTGAAATTGAATTTCAGCATTAAAAGTAATATTGTGATGCTTTGAAGATACAATGTAGGAAAGTGAAAGCCTGTGTTTGTATGTTGTTACGCGCTCTTAAAGGTGTTCTTCAAGGCCGGTCTTCTTGGGACACTTGAGGAGATGAGAGATGACCGTTTGTCCCTCATCATCACTGGAATCCAGTCCCGGTCACGAGGTCTGCTGGCACGAGTGGAATTCCAGAAGATTGTTGAAAGGAGGTAAGAGCAATCAGGAATTTAAAAAGAAACAAAAAAAGCAAGTAAAAGATATCAACTTTTTGAAGTGAGAGTAATATGTTGTGTTGATCTTTTGCAGAGATGCACTATTGGTGATCCAGTGGAACATCCGGGCCTTCATGGGGGTCAAGAATTGGCCCTGGATGAAGCTGTTCTTCAAGATCAAACCTCTTTTGAGATCTGCTGAAGCAGAGAAGGAGATGGCCAACATGAAGGAAGAATTCCTGAAACTGAAAGAGGCTTACGCAAAATCTGAAGCCCGCAGGAAGGAACTGGAGGAGAAAATGGTCTCTCTTCTCCAAGAGAAGAATGACCTGCAGCTCCAAGTTCAAGCAGTAAGTGTGAAGAAAACATTTGCAATATTTAAATGTCAAAAACTAAATATAAGTATATTGCAACTAATCATGATCAATTTAATTTATGACCATTTGAATCTAGGAGCAAGATAATCTCGCAGATGCAGAAGAAAGATGTGAGGGGCTGATCAAACACAAAATCCAGATGGAAGCAAAAGCCAAAGAGCTGACAGAGAGGCTGGAGGATGAGGAGGAGATGAACGCTGAACTTACAGCTAAGAAGAGGAAGCTGGAGGATGAGTGTTCAGAGTTAAAGAAGGACATTGATGACTTGGAGTTAACTCTGGCCAAAGTGGAGAAAGAGAAGCACGCCACTGAGAACAAGGTATGACTGTTATTTTAATTTCTATGAAATGGCATGAATGAGTAGCATGACAAAAACATTTTTTATACTTAAATGTCATTTCACAGGTGAAGAACCTGGTCGAGGAGATGGCAGCTCTGGATGAAATCATTGCTAAGCTGACCAAAGAAAAGAAAGCGTTACAGGAAGCTCACCAGCAAACACTGGATGACCTGCAGAGTGAAGAAGACAAAGTCAACACTCTGACCAAGGCCAAGGCTAAGCTGGAGCAGCAAGTAGATGATGTAAGAACTTTAAGTTGTTTGGATCATATTTAAGTTTGGTTACCTGGGACATCCTCCCTTCTTCCCTACTGATGTATATTGACTTTCCATAATGTTGATGTCCAGCTTGAAGGTTCATTGGAGCAAGAGAAGAAGATTAGGATGGACCTTGAGAGAGCAAAGAGGAAGCTGGAGGGAGACTTAAAATTAACCCAAGAGAGCCTAATGGACCTGGAGAATGACAAACAACAACTGGAAGAGCATATGAAAAAGTAAACACATCCTTCTACTGTTTCAAAAGCACGACTGTATCTGTAGAGATACGCCTGTTGTTGTTCTAATTCTTACTGGGTTTTTTTTCCAAAATAGGAAAGATTTTGAACTGAGTCAACTCAACGGTAGAATCGAGGATGAGCAGGCGATAACCATTCAGCTTCAAAAGAAAATGAAGGAGCTCCAGGTAATGGATGATTAATGGTACAGTTATGGTTCAAAGTTGGTAAAACCCAGAAGGTAGTAGGACTAAATCTTCTTTTGTACAGGCCCGCATTGAGGAGCTGGAGGAAGAGCTGGAGGCAGAGCGAGCTGCCCGAGCTAAGGTGGAGAAGCAAAGAGCAGACTTGGCCAGAGAGCTGGAGGAGATCAGTGAGAGGCTGGAGGAGGCTGGTGGAGCAACATCTGCCCAGATTGAGATGAACAAGAAGAGGGAGGCAGAATTCCTGAAGCTCCGTAGAGACCTTGAAGAGGCCACTCTGCAGCACGAAGCCACTGCTGCCACTCTCAGGAAGAAACAGGCCGACAGTGTCGCTGACCTTGGAGAGCAGATTGACAACCTGCAGAGAGTCAAACAGAAACTGGAGAAGGAGAAGAGTGAGCTCAGGCTGGAGCTGGATGATGTGGTCTCCAATATGGAACATATTGTGAAGACAAAGGTTGGCTGAACAGAAAAACAATTTTTTTTCATTTCCATATTGTACAGATGTGCATATGTGTGGTATAAAGCGTGTACTCAAATGTTTCAATGTAGACAAATCTAGAGAAGACATGCAGGACTGTGGAGGATCAGATGAGTGAATACAAAACCAAATATGAGGAGGCTCAACGCTGCATCAATGACTTCAACATGCAAAAAGCAAAACTTCAAACGGAGAATGGTATGTTTTCACATTATTTCAATATAAATTAATTTGTTAGCACACACTTCCCGTGTTTAAAAAGTTCAAGTTAAAAAAGTCCTTGAAAAAGATGACGTGTTGGTAGTGAAGGTCTTTTGGACACTGAAAAACTTTAATATTTGTAAAACACCAGGTGAGCTTTCCCGGCAGCTGGAGGACAAGGATTCTCTGGTGTCTCAACTGACGAGAGGAAAGATGTCCTACACTCAACAGATTGAAGACCTCAAGAGACAACTTGAAGAGGAGACCAAGGTGACTTAGAGGTTCAATGCCAGGGCTAGTACCTGTACAGTCATTATTACTGAGTGCAGTAGCAGTGTTATCAATTCATTAACTTTTGTTCAACAGGCCAAGAGTGCCCTGGCCCATGCAGTGCAGTCTGCTCGTCATGACTGTGACCTGCTCAGAGAGCAGTATGAAGAAGAGCAGGAGGCCAAGGCTGAACTCCAGCGCGGCATGTCCAAGGCCAACTCTGAGGTGGCTCAGTGGAGAACTAAGTACGAAACTGATGCCATCCAGAGAACCGAGGAACTGGAGGAGGCAAAGTAAGTCTCTTTGAGATATAATGTTATATGGTATGTTATTCCTCAGGAGATGTTTATCTTCGTCTAGCAGATCAGCTTTTTGTTTGTGTTATGTTCTGACTAAAATGTAAGACGAGCAAAAAGTTTGTCTGTTACACGACTGAGCAGCCAGTCATTGTTGTCGAATTTATTAAAATGTATCAAACTAGCTCAACTGCAAGGATCATTAAGTTGTTTGAATGAATGATTTTTAAAGGAAGAAGCTGGCAGCACGTCTTCAGGACGCCGAGGAGGCTGTGGAAGCAGTGAATGCTAAATGTTCCTCTCTGGAGAAGACCAAACACAGACTGCAGAATGAGATTGAAGATCTCATGGTGGATGTGGAGAGGTCGAATGCTGCTGCAGCTGCTCTGGACAAGAAGCAAAGAAACTTTGACAAGGTGAAGTACTACTACGTATTTGTGAACAGAATATAGTTTAAGACTTGAAACCATTGGAAAATAAATAATCAGGGGATTTCTTTGACCTTTCAGCCAGTTATTTCCAGGCAAGTCGGCTCAAAATCTTCACCCATTCACACACCATTATAGGATAATGTTTGGCAATCTCAAAGAAGACATGATGGGTCAAAATACATTTTTTAAAAAGGTCTACTTTGGTAGCAAATAAGGCTCGACCGACATAGGATTTTTGCAGCTGATACCGACATCGATATTAGGAAGAGAAATACAGTTTTGTGTTGATCCCTCAAACATTAGTTATCATAGTTATCACATAACAAAGTTATCAAACATTTATAGAAAAGATATATAATGAATCAATCGAGTAAGATCGGCATATATCTGCAATAAAAGCAGTCGATACCGATAGTCAATTAATATGCTTTTATCGGCCAATCAGCAGGATTATCAGCAGATTAATCAGCAGGGCTCCAGTACTGAGTATCAAAAAGTGATGTGGGGTATATTGTGATTAATGGGGAAAGCAGAATTCAAATTTTGCAAGTTAATGTTTCTACAAACACAAGCTCATTGAAGTGATTTTAAGAGGGGTCAATGAAGTCCAAAAAAGTCCAATTGACACATTCAAAACAGCAAATCTGGTTGGTCCAACAGGAACTTTAAAGGTTTGGGTGCGTTTTTTTTTTAAACAATATTTCATTCAAGGTGGACTGCCCAACTCACCACACCTCATCTGGCACTGAAACACTCACAGTTTGCCCTTCTTTCTGCTGTAGGTCCTCTCTGAGTGGAAGCAGAAGTATGAGGAGTCTCAGTGTGAGCTGGAGAGCTCTCAGAAGGAGGCCAGGGCTCTGAGCACTGAACTCTTCAAACTGAAGAACTCCTACGAGGAGGCTCTGGATCATCTGGAGACCATGAAGAGGGAGAATAAGAACTTACAGGGTAAGGTCACCTGCTAGGTTTTCTGTTGAAAAATGTAGCGTAATATTATATCTTTATTTTACCTCGGAGCACCACCTTACAAAGTAAGGAAATTAATATTACCTGTAGTAATTAATGAATCAGTCAGTTTCATATCTTGAAAGTTTGTTTGATTGAACTCCGCCGACTGGTCCCGTGTTTCAGTCTCTGGCAAGCAGTTCTTTTCAGGCCCAGAGAGGTCCACGGGCCAGATTAGATTAGCACCTTGGGCGGAGTATGCAGCTGGGATGGAGATTGCATGGCGGTTCAGCCGTCGTGGTTGTGTCGTCATCAGCTCCAAGTGGATCCAACAGGAAAAATATTAAAGAGTCTTTTAATACGTCGATTTCCAATTTAAATTAAACTGATGGCCAGCTCTATAAATCCAAATTAAGAAATTGGCGTTCAAAATTGAAGAGCAAAGACTTTGGAGAAGAAAGTTCAAAAGCCTTGTTTGAGCAAAAATACTTGATGTTTCAAAAATGTACATTGAAAATAAAAGATCAGCAGAGATTCGTCTCTCTACGGCGCAAACTTAAGAGTCTCAAGGTGATTCGAACTGAAGTCCAAAGAGAAGCGGAAGAAAAAAACAAGAACAAGAACCAGAGATCTGAGCTGAGTCTGAATTTTTATCAGCTGCAAGAGAGGGGGAAGGGTTACTCCCACTCTGACTGGAGGACATTTATTAAAATTAAAACGAGTTTACTCAATAAGATTAAGAATAAGAATCTAAACATATACACGTCACCATACATTAATTTCAATATTATTTCTATCAGATCCACGTTGATGTAGGTTCACGTCATATATTTAGACAAACATTTCTATCAGATGAAAATCACACCATCTAGGAACATCCTCAGTTAATCCCAGCCTGTAGGTGAACAAAAACATGTTAATAACATTCTTAATAAGACATATTAATAAAGTAGGAAAAGAAATTGGTGTCTTTAAATAACACCTTCTATAGCTAATATCAAAGAGTATGCTTTATAACACATCTAAATGTATAATTATGAAGGTTACGTATTCATGGATATTCTAACACTAGATGGCAATAGTGCTCCACGTCAAATTCCTATTAAACATAATATAACTCTTATTCCTGTTCTGAACATCAGATTTTGAGTTTAAAAAGATGATTATAATGCATTCAATGTGACAATTACAAATATCTAGATGAAGAAAGACATAAATGTTCATTTGATGCAGAATTTAAAGCTGTGGTTTGATCAGTTTTTCAGCAATCCTTCAACAGATGGTCAATTTTACGACTTTGCAGAGACTGGTTTCAGTCACAGTTCATGTCTTTGGGGTCAATTCGTAGATAGCAGAGTGTTCTGTTTCCGCTTGGTTGTTTACTCAAGGCGTTCTAAAAGTTTATAATATCCTGTCTGAGAGGGAGACTTAAATCATTGATCAGTTCCTTTGTTTCTTGGTAAAAAGTAACCACGATGTTAATCCACTCTATAAATTATAATTGTGAGACTTTTTTCCACTTCCATTTTCCATATTCCACAGAGGAGATTTCTGATCTCACTGAGCAACTTGGTGAGGGAGGAAAGAGCATCCATGAACTGGAGAAACTACGGAAACAACTGGAACAGGAAAAGAGTGAGATTCAGTCAGCTCTTGAGGAAGCTGAGGTACAGGACATCTTTGATGAATAAGACACTGTACAGTAAAGCTGTCTGCTCAAATGTATAACTCTGTACGCTCCACCTCATCAGGCCTCCCTGGAGCATGAAGAGGGTAAAATTCTCCGAGCTCAGCTAGAGTTCAACCAGATCAAAGCTGATATCGAACGCAAACTAGCCGAGAAAGATGAGGAGATGGAGCAGACAAAGAGGAATCTGCAGAGGACCATTGACACCCTGCAGAGCTCCCTTGAAGCCGAGTGCCGCAGCAGGAACGAGGCCCTCCGTTTGAAGAAGAAGATGGAGGGAGACCTCAATGAGATGGAGATCCAGCTTAGCCAGGCCAACAGGCAGGCGGCTGAGGCCCAGAAACAACTGAAGGCTGTTCATGCACATCTGAAGGTGAGCTATGCAAATGGAAATTCTTGCTTTTTAGGTAATTTAATGTCTGAACTATTTTTTAAATATTCATGTGGTTAATTTGATCCCATTAAGGATTGCCAAATTCAGCTGGACGAGTCTCAACGAGCCAACGATGATCTCAAAGAGAACATTGCTATCGTTGAGAGGCGCAACAACCTGCTGCAGGCTGAAGTGGAAGAACTGAGGTCTGCTCTGGAGCAAACTGAGAGAGGACGCAAACTTGCTGAGCAAGAGCTGCTGGATGTTAGTGAGAGAGTGCAGCTACTGCACTCACAGGTAAGAGCTAACATGTCAATCACTACTTATGAAAATGATAGAGAAGGATACAAAAGAATAACCTTTAATGTTAATTTTTGACAATAATTATTTAACACCTCTAAACTCCATAGAACACTGGCCTGATAAACCAGAAGAAGAAACTAGAGGTTGATGCCTCCCAGCTTCAAACTGAAGTGGAGGAAGCAGTGCAGGAGTGCAGGAATGCTGAGGAAAAGGCCAAGAAGGCCATTACTGATGCTGCCATGATGGCAGAGGAGCTGAAGAAAGAACAGGATACCAGCGCCCACCTGGAGCGTATGAAGAAGAACATGGAGCAGACCATCAAAGACCTGCAGCACCGTCTGGATGAAGCTGAGCAGATCGCCTTGAAGGGAGGGAAGAAGCAGCTGCAGAAGCTGGAGGCCAGGGTGAGAAACCAACATGTGTGATATCAATATTACAGATTTGCAGTATAAAAAACATATCTATGGAAGCTGCAGAATCACACGGCTTACTCCAAAACTATGACACTGACACATAGCCTTTATTCATCGTCGTCCTTATAATTCTTCTTTGGCAAAAACAACCTACACATACATGAAGCACAAACTGAACAAAATCGCCTTCCCATCAGTATCGAGTGGACAGTCAGCAAATATAAACTCATCATTGCCTAGTGTTTACACTCCAGTATCAGTCTCCTGATCATTCAGAGCACCGTAACCTTGTCTTTTGATTTTTTATGAAAACTCTTATAATGTAGAAGGTTGTTTCTAACCTCCAGCTGATTGTTCACTGTGGGGTTTATTAAACCTTGAGGCTGAACCGTTTAAAGCTTTTGCTTATATGACATCGTTCTCTTAATAAATGTGTAAATGTCACTCTATTCTTAAGGAGGATTATTTAATGTTTCAACAGGTGCGGGAGCTGGAGAACGAGGTGGAGTTAGAGCAGAAGAAGAGCGGTGAGGCAGTGAAGGGCATCCGTAAATATGAGAGACGCATCAAGGAGCTCACATACCAGGTGAGTTTTTTTTTTTTAACTTTAACAAAGAGCAGATGTATATTAAAGTCATGTTTATTAAAGATATGTTTAAATCTTATACTTACTGTTTTTCTCATAAACACACTTTATTGAATGGATTTGTATCTGAAAAATTAAAAAAACATTATTCTAAAGAAAGGATGTTCATATCTTTTTATATAAGCCTTATTTATCACATTAAAGACCGTACATGAACACATCTGAAAACAAACATCTGGAATATATTACCTGAGTATCGTCACTGTACGATGCTGGAAAACTATTTTTTAAAGATGTGACCTTGTTTTCAAAACCCTGCTTTCAAAGAAGTTTGGACATTGTGATAAAATGTAGTTAAAAAAAAAGGATGTGAAGATTTGTAAACCATTGCAAAACTCATATTTAACAGAGAGTGAAAGACAAGAGAAAATACTCAGAAGTGATGTACCCATTTTGAATTTGATGCATTTTTGGAAACTTCTTTGAAAAGCGGGTGAAACCGCTGGGCTTTTTTTAATTATTTGACATTTGACTTTCAGTCCCTTTAGTTTGGAGAACTCAAACACTCACTAATCCCCAGCTCGTGCAGCCACATGTCCGATGTGTCCCTGTGCAAGACACTTAACCCCAAGTTGCTCCAGCTGCTTCATCAGTGTGTGAATGTGTATGAGGGGGATGAGTTAATACTGATGGTCTCTTTACACAGGAACCTCTACCATCACTGTGTGAATGTGTAGGTGTGACCTGCCTTGAGTATACAGTCAGAAGACTAGAAATGTTAAATAAGCTAAAGTCCATTTACTATAAAGATCTACAATGAGAGCTTCGACTGAATCCTGTGGTTGATCTGGGGCCAAAACTCAGTGACAGGACAACTACATGACAGAAAGACTTGTAGTCCCATCAGTGGTTTGAAAGTCACGATGAAAAGTCTGCTGAAGGCCATTAAAGTGATTTAGCATTTCCTTCATTTTTCTCCAGTTACAATATGCTGGTGAGTTGCTTCATTATTTCATTTTTTATTTGCAGACTGATGAAGACCGCAAGAATACGGCGCGTCTGCAGGATCTGGTGGACAAACTGCAGCTGAAGGTCAAAGCCTACAAGAGAGCTGCTGAGGAGGCTGTAAGTGTGGAAACAAGTATATTATGTGTGCTGCTTTTAAGACTGGGTTACATTTTATTCACTTTCCAAAATGTCATTGGAGGCTTATGATGACTTAGAAAGCTGTTATTGCGAATAGTTACAACAACCAGAACACATTTTAACATTTCAAACTTCATTGCTTACTATGTTGAATGTTACCCAGGAAATCTTTCTAACTCAGCTGTGACTTCTTTTAGACTCAGTTGGTTTCCCTGAAGAACAAAACCAACAAACATCGTCTTATTCTTCTGTTCACTTTCCAAACCAAACAAAGTGACTGTGACTGTGGATGAATCTGCAATGTGGCATACCCAGGTTCCAAAAGTAATAATCTGACTGTGTGGTGTTTTGTTAAATCCTGCAGGAGGAGCAGGCCAACACTCATCTCGGCAAGTTCCGTAAACTGCAGCATGAGCTGGATGAGGCTGAAGAGCGAGCCGACATCGCCGAGTCTCAGGTCAACAAGCTGCGGGCCAAGAGCCGTGACGTGGGGTCAAAGGTCAGAGGCTCCTGTTGAACACAACACTTCATATATGGTCCCATCATTTAAATGTCATTGATTTTTATGTGGGATACATTTAATTTCACAGATTTTAAAATAATAAATAAACCAGACTAGGAGTGTAAAGATCAATTTTATTAAAGTTTTTTTATGGAATTGAGAAGTTGTGTGAGTGGGTGTTAAAAGGTTAGACAAACTGTAAAATGCCTGCTTCTTTGTAAGTGAGTTAAAAGGACTGATGGATGATAGGGTGAGAGACACATTATTAGACATGGAAGAAATGTCACTCCTCAGCCAGACTACACACAGGCCAGGGAGGGGTTAGTCTGTCTCGAGGTCACCAAGGTCAATTATTTTCTGCATTAATAAAAACATCAAATTTATAAGAGGATGCTGAGTAGAATTTTAATCTAAATATTTGTGTAAACTAAATAGCTTATGTGGTTCTGAATAAAGACCACAAAGCCATGATTACTTTAAAATAAGAGGTGATTCAGCTATATAATCTAGTTCTGATGTAATATCTTGTGTAACTCTTACATTGAGTTTGTTCGTCCTCTGTCATTAATCTGTTTCTCTTTGTCGTCTTTCTTATCACAGAAAGGACTGGATGAGGAGTGAAACCTTGTCAGACCTCTGGAAAGCCCCTGTGCTGTAGTCCCCTTTGTCTTCAGAGGAACTCTGTAGAATAAAGCAGCAAGTGCATTCAAATACATGCGTCTTCTTTTATTTCAATCAGGGAGAAATCTTCTCATCTTTGCATCGTGTTGGGATGAGTCTAGTACTGAATGTGCTCCTGTGTCAGCGTTGAACTTGAAATGTAAAACATCAGATCTACATTAAACGCACAGACAGAACACACACATGCACACACACATTTCAGTAACCGTTCGAGTAAATCTTACCCTTTCCTCATCTGCTGACCACAAATCCAAAGTTTTTAAATTTGGGATACAGCTTTCATCCCCTGTTGCCATAGTCTTAAATTTACTCTCAGCACCTCACATACAAGTACTCACAAAAGGTGCATCCCTGTGCCACCTAGTGTTGACACTCTGAACTGTAATCTGACTTTCTCTTGTTGCTGTTAAGACGCTTCAGACAATCGGACAGAGAGATTTTGATAGTGAAGCATTGTCTACATGTAAACCTAAACTCAGAGACAGCTACAGCTCTACACTTTCAGATGATAAAATAATAATGACCAGAAATTAACAGAAACATCTTTGGTTTAAGTTGTTGTAGGAGATGCCTCCCTAAACAAACATTTCATCAGACGCTGTGTGACGTCGTGTCGTCCTGTGTGAAACATGAACACACCTGGAGGTGTCGTGATGACACAAACACTGCCAAAATGTCATTTTAAAAAAAAGTTTATAATCTTACACGCTCCTACGAGTGACAAGTGCTTCCCAATATCAACGTTATTCCAACACAAATCAGCTTTTTCAAACATTTTCTAAAATGAAGCCTAATGTTTTTTTATTTTTTAGCAAAAATGAGTTTGAGCATGTTGTAATAAAGAAGTTCAAATTAATGATCGGGAAAAAACACACAACTCTCTCCCTAAGATATTCAAACAACAGAGGATGACTTTCTTCAGGGAGAAATGTGCTGTTCTGCTTTAGGTTAGACAAGTAGCTCTTTAAATGTCTCTTTAAAGGAATATGTTAAACATGAATTATGGTCTTCATATATTTTGTTTAGTTTGGTCCTTATAAAGTAGAAGTAAGTAACAAGTTCCTAACATCCTATCAATAATCAGTAATTATGACCTGTTAGCTACAGACTGTGGTCATAGAGAATAAAGTAATAATACGCACTTAATAAAGACTTATAAGCAGCCAGAATGCTACTAATTAGCATGCTAATGAGCAACTAGTCAATGGGAAATATTGTGACCTTCATATTAAAGTGTACAAACTTTTCTAAAGCTCTCACAGACTTTCAATCATTTAGCAGATCAGTTAAAATTTATTTGTAAATCACCAATTCATAACAAATGTTATGTGCAGACACTTTACAAAAAGCAGGTAAAAGTGCTTTCTCTTTGTTATATCATCTACAAAGACCCAACGTTAATCCATCATGAGCACTGAGCAACATTTAACAAAGTTACAGGGGCAAAATAGCTGCCATAAAATATTCACATTAATCAAAAAAACTCCTTCAATTAAAACACATTCTCTGTTTTTAAACAATCACTCGATTGACAAATAAAAAAACGACAGAAAGGAATATAAAGCTAAAAGTTAAACACATATTTAATGCTAAATGTCCTAAAGAATTATTGAGAGGGTGATTTAAATACATTCACGTTTATTCTAAAGCTTGCTGACAGACTCACCGTACATCGTCCTTCCACAGCAGCACAAAGGATGATTCGATGATGTCTGTTAGAGGGAGCCAAGTGATGGGAGCAAGCAGCTTGACACGAGGCTGAGGGTGGGAGCTCGATCTCATATGGCCCTGTCCTTTAAGGGATTAAGATATTTCATCAGATTTTAGACTCATAGAAAAACAAACACACAAACAAAGCTCAGCATACGCTTTGGTTTTGATTATCTGTCCCTCGTAGAACAACCTTTGAGCTGTGTCTAATGTACACACATGCAGGACTTTAAGTGTTTAGAAATGCTTCTGGATTAATCACACACCATGTAGCACATCAAGGTGACACCATTTGTTCTTTAACTCAGATTTGAGCAGCCGACAATTGGCCTTACCTCACAGGTGTCTGGATCAGAGGACGATTCCCACATGTACTCAACTGAGAATGAGAATTAGATCAACAACGTCAGAGCAAATTCAGATCAAGATTTGAACGCTCCGTTGGAAAATGGAAAATGCTCTATATTCCCATTTTACAGGCGTTATCGGAACATCTGCGGTGTCATCGCTAGTGGAAAGCAAGACGGACAAAACTATCCAAAAGTATTTATTTTTGTTTTTCCTTGAACTAGTGGTTGGTGCGCACATCCCATGTACAGAGGCCAAAGTCCTGCAAAAGTCCAAGTGGGCAGCCCAGGTTCAAATCCGACCCTCTTTCCATTTGAGTCTAAAAGCGTCTCTTTGAGTAATGTGCCATAAAAGACAGGGAAAAAGTTGCATGGACATCAATTAATTAAGTAACAACATGATAAACATGAAGATTTCTTGAGGGAGGTTAAAGGGTGTATTTTTAGTGTGATGCTTCCACCTGTTCCTCTTCATCCATCATGACATCAGACTCTGCACCGCTGCCCTTCTCAAGCAGAAAGAATCCAGACAAGAATTTCACAGGGTTATCTTTGTCCTGAAACAAAGGAAAGGAAACAATGCCATGACGACAGTGAAAGACACAAAGGGAGCAGAGAGCAGGAAAGTGATGAGTGATAATTTAAAGCCTCTGACCTTAGCTTTCACTCAACAACAGCTGCAGCTCTTAATTGTCTGAGCAGACGCGGTAGGAATGCATTTCATCACCTTTCACATGACTGACCCTGCATGAACTTTTTCTTTTTGATTAAGAATCGTAAGGTGACAAGTCCCGATGTTATCATTATGTTTGAAAAACAAGCTGCTGATCTTACTGATGTATCAGCCTCTGTTTAGGGTGCAGAGCAGAGACACTGACGTGAGCTTTAAGGAAGAACCTTCTTTTTTCAACTTAGTTAACTTTTTGTTTTCACACATTTATGAGAGTTGAAGCTGATCACTTGATGATCGGCTGCCATGTTTTTTATATTCAGCTCTGTTAAAACAAAATTAGCTGCTACGTTACTAAAACGTTTAAGCGAACGAGATCATCCAAACCAAATATGCACGCCCATATAAAGTTGAGATTGTTTGATATCAGATGGATATTACATCATTAGATACATGACAACACAATACAGCAGATGAAATGTTTTCAAAGTAACAGAGACTCTAATGTGTGAGATTAACAAGCACAACAATTAATAACAACGTGCATGTGAAAGTTGAAACTATCAAACTATTGCAGCTGAATCAAAGAAGTAGTGAGTATGAAATAACACAAATGACCTGTCAGGAGGTGTCATGAGAATAAAACAAGAGATACTTGATATCTGCCCCTGATCCCCACCTCTGCCCCCTCCCTTACTTTTTATTGTTCATTGTCCTCGCCTTGTTTGTCACAAGGTGAAAGCAACAAATAGCAGCCGTACATCCTGCCCAATTAGGAGACTGCTTTTTTTTAAAAATGTGAAACCTTTCTCCTGAAATTAATCCCATATTTGGCGGATAAATCACCTTTATTAGTGGAGGGAAGGCTGCTGTCAGCTGCAGGGCTCATCACTTCACTTGGTTCAAGGTTGGGAGTTAAAGGTAAGCAAAACATTTATACCCGTCCTTTGAGATAGAATTATGACATTTGAATTGACATTTTGCTGTTGTAGCTGTAAAAACAATACTTTTGACTCATCTGCCCTGATGAAGGCCTATATGGCTGAAACATTTTGGCATGTTTTTATGAATCTTTAGCCCTGATGAATAAAAGGCTTTTTATGCTTAACCATCTAAGTGTCTTCTAAGTTGGATTCCTGCACTGAAGAGAACCAGAAGGACGAATTATCAAAACTTTTTCAACACCCTGCAGCACTCTATGCATCTGCTTTTTGACTGCTGTAGCTGTAAAAACACTTTTAGTTTGATTCTTCCAACGTATCTCTGCAGGTGGTTTGTACTTGTAATGGAATAAAGCTTTTGTTCTGACATGTATAGAAATAACCCGACTGAGCCGGATTTCCTTTGGATTGTAACACACCCTTGGTAAAAAAAACAACTATTTTTTATTCTTTATGAAAAGTATTTTTTTATGACTAGAAAATGTAACCTTAACTTAATAGTTTATTTAAATGGTAGGTCAGTTTCATAGAGTTCTGCATCAGTTAAATCTGGTCGCTACACTGATGGCTAAGCTAGTCAATCAATCAATCTTTATTTGTATGGCGCCAATTTATTACAAATGTTATCTCAAGACCCGATACATAAAGACTAGGTCAAAGACCTTACTCGTTGTCATGTTATCTACAAAGATCCAACATTGATCCATCATGAGCACTAAGCTACATTGCATAACGACTTGAAACAATTCCTTTTGCACATCCATCAGTATTTATCCATAATGCTTAGTGAACGTTTTAACAATTCACTCAGTAGTAATGGTTCATCATTTCAGGTTGAAACATGGGTGATGCTGTCATGAGAGAGTTTGGGGCTGCTGCTTCATATCTGAGAAAGTCAGATATGGAGCGCCTAGAGGCCCAGACCCGACCCTTCGACATGAAGAAGGAATGCTTTGTTACTGACCCTGCGGTCGAGTACGTCAAAGCCACCATTGTCAGTCGTGACGGTGACAAAGTTACCGCTAACACTGAGTTTGGAAAGGTAGACACATCCTAGCTTTAGCAGGGGTACATATTTGTTGCAGTCTACCTTTGCTTGGTGTGACAGATGAATTGATGTATATTCTTTTTTCTCAGACTGTCACCGTGAAGGAGTGTGATGTTCACCCTCAGAACCCGCCAAAGTTTGATAAAATAGAGGACATGGCGATGTTCACCTTCCTCCACGAGCCCGCTGTGCTGTTTAACCTCAAAGAGCGTTACGCAGCCTGGATGATCTATGTGAGACAGCTTTATAACCTTAACATTTTCTTGTTAATAAGACTCCTCAACGTCTGAAGAAACTGTCCTCCATCCCCCTCTTTAGATTGAAGATTGAAGATTTTTGTTTGTCACATGCTCATACAGATGTGCAGTGAAATGTAGAGACTGTTCCGCAAGGCCATGCAATAAACATTCAAATTACTAATACACATAAATACAGTAATATAGAAATATAATGTAAAATTAAAAAATTAATATTTGAATATAGAAAATATAGAATAATGTAAACAGTGTAAAGTGTCCAGGGTGTCAAAGTGCATGTGCAGATTGGAATGTGTGGTGTGTGTGGATCATGTAGTCACAGTTCTGTTTTTTTTTTTTGTTCTTTACATGGCAGACCTACTCGGGGCTCTTCTGTGTGACTATCAACCCCTACAAGTGGCTGCCGGTCTACAACCAAGATGTGGTCGTTGCCTACAGAGGAAAGAAGAGGAGTGAAGCTCCTCCTCATATCTTCTCCATCTCTGACAATGCCTATCAGTACATGCTGTCAGGTCAATAATCTACTTTCACATTAATGATGTCCAAATATTCAATTATGAGGTCATTTCACCTTTAACACTGAAAATGTGTCAAATCTCTCCCGCTCACAGACAGAGAAAACCAGTCAATCCTCATCACGTAAGTAAGCCAGCCATTAAACCTCTAAATTTGATCTCAAAGGCTCTACCTTCAACTTCCTGTCTCTGTTTTCTCAGGGGAGAATCTGGCGCTGGAAAGACTGTCAACACCAAGCGTGTCATTCAGTACTTTGCCAGCATCGCTGCTGCCCCAGGTTTGAAGAAAGATCAAGCTGCTGAGAAGAAGGTGTGTGCTGTCATCATTTGTTAAAACTGGAAAACCACTTAATGAATTTATGTAAAGGCTTTTTCTTGTCAGTATTTTAAGGAAATCTGAAGTTGTGTCTTTAATGAACAAAATCAGGGAACCCTGGAGGATCAAATCATCCAGGCTAATCCTGCTCTGGAGGCCTTTGGGAACGCCAAGACCATCAGGAACGACAACTCCTCTAGATTTGTGAGTGTCTGTAGCTGCATTGAGGCAGCCTGATCATCAATAATGGTGGAATCATTACTCTTTCTCATAAGTGAACCTTTTGCTTTATTCTTAGGGTAAATTCATCAGAATTCATTTTGACAACCGAGGAAAACTGGCCTCTGCTGATATTGAAACTTGTAAGTAAATGCTTATGAAACAGATTTGAAGGCATCCTATATAAACTAATCAGAAAAAAAAAATAAACCTGTTGTCTCCCAGACCTTCTGGAAAAGTCTCGTGTGACCTTTCAGCTCAAAGCTGAGAGGGACTATCACATCTTCTACCAGATCTTGTCTCAGAAAAAGCCTGAGCTTCTGGGTGAGCATCTGACATGTGTTATTGTCAAGAGACATAAATAATGAAACTATAAGTACATATTAATAGAGCAAGATATTTGGACTAATATTGGTCCATTTCCTCCATAGAGATGTTGCTCATCACCAACAACCCCTATGACTACGCCTTCATCTCCCAAGGAGAGACAACCGTAGCCTCCATCAATGACGCTGATGAGCTGATGGCCACTGACGTTAGCTAACTCTTCAAATTCCAGTCAACCATAAATGAATGAATCTATCTTTATGATGCCAGTAGTACATTTCTGACAATTGATATCAATTTCAGGATGCCTTTGACGTGCTGGGCTTCACTCAAGAGGAGAAGAACGGCATTTACAAGCTGACTGGAGCCATCATGCACCACGGCAACATGAAGTTCAAGAACAAGCAGCGAGAGGAGCAGGCCGAGGCTGAAGGCACTGAAGGTGACCGATGGTCTTTGAAACAACCAGATGCCAATCCTGCTAAAATAATACAAAACAAGAGTAATGAGGAGCTTGAAAATTCCACATTTTCTCAACAGTTGCAGACAAAGTTGCATACCTGATGGGCCTGAACTCTGCTGACCTCATAAAAGGTCTCTGTCACCCAAGAGTCAAAGTAGGAAACGAGTGGGTCACCAAGGGTCAAAATGTCGCTCAGGTAAGAGATTTTTATGTTCAATTCCAGAAATAAATTCCAGATTGTTTTACTAATCAGTTTGAATGTATTTCCGTGTTAGGTGTACTATGCTGTTGGGGCGCTGTCTAAGTCAGTGTATGAGAAGATGTTTCTATGGATGGTTATAAGAATCAATAATTCTCTGGAAACCAAGCAGCCTCGCCAGTACTTCATTGGTGTGCTTGACATTGCTGGATTTGAAATCTTTGATGTGAGTTTCAAACAAAACATTCATAAAGTGTGTGTTAAGTTGTCTTTAAATCAAGGAGAAATCCCCAAGAGTGGCCTTACTGTGGACCATTTCATTACAGTTCAACACCTTCGAGCAGCTGTGCATCAACTTCACCAATGAAAAACTGCAACAGTTTTTCAACCACCACATGTTTGTGCTGGAGCAGGAAGAGTACAAGAAAGAGGGCATTGAATGGACTTTCATTGATTTTGGTATGGACCTGCAGGCCTGTATCGACCTGATTGAAAAGGTGAGTTAAGAACAATTCTCTATCAGGATTTCAAGTCCATTATAGAGGACCATTGTCCATTTTTAAACAGTGCAATGAGAACATTAAACTGTACTGTTTTTTTTACAGCCCATGGGTATCATGTCCATCCTTGAAGAGGAGTGCATGTTCCCCAAAGCCTCAGACACAACCTTTAAAGCTAAGCTCTACGACAACCATCTGGGGAAAACAAACAACTTCCAGAAGCCCAGAATTGTCAAAGGAAAACCCGAGGCCCATTTTGCCCTGGTTCACTACGCTGGAACTGTTGATTATAACATCAACAACTGGCTGGTGAAGAACAAAGATCCTCTCAATGAGACTGTTGTTGGACTCTACCAGAAGTCAAATCTAAAGCTACTTGCTACCCTCTTTGCAAATTACGCTGGAAGTGAAGCAGGTAAGAAAGAACTGGGTGTATTGAATTAATCTCCCTAGGAGATGTTAATCTTCTGTCATAATGAAAGCAACAAGTTATTTTTTTAATGCCTATTGATGCATAACAGTACAATGAGTTGGACTTCACCAGAAGTCAACTCTAAAGCTACTTGCTAACAACAGCAAATTATGATGGAGCTTATTTAGGTTTGTCTGACACTTTTAGCATAAAGAAATTTTGATTATGAATGGAAATTAAGTGTAAATTCACCCCCTTCATGTGTTCATTTGTTGGTGACTGGCAGGGGAAAACATGCTACAGCAACCTGATACATTTACAGTTTTCACAGCATGGTCAGGTAGACCTTCAAAACACACTTGGACACGTTTCAGTATCAAGCCTTCATAAGGAAGTCAAACAGACAACAAGACCTATTGAGAAATGTAAACTGGTCTACCAGTAAAAACTTGTCCAACTGTGTTTTAAAGGTCCACATGACCATGCTGTGAAAATAAAGGCATTTTATTTGTTCAAAAGAGAGGGCGTTTTTCTGGTTTTGTTTTTTTCTATGACTGCTTGCTGGCTGTGGTTCAGTGGTGTCTTTTGTCTGTCAACCGGAAGGTTGGGGGTTTGATCCTCAGCTCCTGCAGCCACATGTCGATGTGTCCTTCTGCAAAACCCTTAACCCTTAATTAAGTAATTGGTATGAATGGATTAGTTAATCCTGATGGAAGCTTTACATAGCAGCCTCTGCCATCAATGTGTCAAATTTTAAATTTAACAATTACCATTTTACCATTTTACAATTTAACCATTCCACAAAGCACCTCAAACCTACACTTTTTTGAGTCCAGGAAGCGCTCCTTCATGTTATACTGTATATTGTTGGGGTTTTATCTAGTCAAATTTGGTTATATTATTAATAATTATATTTAATTATTTATTACTATAAATAACAATGTTATTAAACTACATTTAATTGACTCGGGGGCACCATCCTGAAACCAGGGACAAATAACCAAAATATCACTGAAATCAGTCTCAAATGAGTTACTTAATTACTAATATTATTAATAATTAATAACTGTATTTAATAAATTGAAGGCGTGAAATCCGTACACAAAGCCCTCACACCCAGCTTATATCAAAATGTAAATACACCAGTAATCACAAACAACTGCTCTCTTAAATTATAACAGAATGTATTTAAACAAAGTTTACTACACACATAGGTGAACACGGCGATTCATCACAATAAAACAAATGCAGCAGCTTACAACAGATAATAAACAGAATGTGACGCCTTGTCAGTCTGGGCAGAATGTCTAACTATGTCTAAGGCTAGGCATAAAACATAAACAGGCATTAGCAAAGCTTTGCTACTCAAGGTGCATTCTTTAACAAAACAAATGAAACAAACAAACAAAAGGAGGAGAGAAAGAGAAGAGTATCAGGTGTAGAGGTGTAAAGTAACGAATTACATTTACTCGCGTTACTGTAATTGAGTAGTTATTTGCTGTACTTACTACTTTTTAAGTCGTTTTTAAAATCTGTACTTTTACTTTTACTTAAGTAGGTTTTCTGTTAAGTATTTTAATTAGCTACATTTTAAATCACATCCGTTACTGAGTAAAAAAATAGGCCTGCTATGAATGATTTTCCCTCATCGCACCAGAGCGACGACAGACAGAGAGACAGAGACCCTTGTCTTGGCTCGGGGCCACTTCAGTATAGTGCAGCACAGATAAGCACCTCCACTAGAGCGGGTCTACCTGCTGAAGTTGTTTATAAACTGATGTCTTATTGTCTGTGAGTCCAAGATGATTAAAATAAGTTGGCAGTGGTTCTTACTCTTGGGCAAAGAAATGGCTGAGGATGCTTTGCCTTTTTCTCACTGCAGCGTTCGCGACTACAATCGCCGCTGCAGCTCCGCGAAAGCTCTGAGCGATAAACACATTTAATTCCAGAAAGTTTTTCACAATAAAAGTCCCTAATTGCCATCTCTGTGATGTGCTTTTATTTTGAAGAAGACGTATGAGGAAGTTGGGTGTTATAAGCTGCTGCAAATTAACACATCTCAGATGTGTGAAAATAAATACTTCGAACCAAACAGACTCAGTTAGAAGCTTCAGTAGCTAATAGGTAAACAAACAGTGACTAAAACATCTAATATTTAAGCTCATAAAGGCTCATTTTAAAACAATAAATAGATTATCTTTCATCTCAGGTTTAGTTGCAGCTAAGTCAGCCTTTGAGGCTGTCTTTGAGACTAACCAGCCTTAGAATAATAAAACTAAAAACACTAAAATACTCTTTACACTTTTTATTTTTACATGCAGTGTGAAGATACGAGCATAATAAAGATCGCTAGCATTAGCATGCTAGCACAACAATGCAGCGCGTGTTGTTTTGGTTTCATGCTGGTGATCAAGGGCGACATCTGCTGGATCAAAAAATCGCATATAAAGCCTTTAAACATTTCCCTTCATAAAACAGCTGATTACTTTAACATATAATCCTTTATTATTTATTCAACATTATGTATATTTTGTTTTTGTCAGTGGGGTAGAAAATAAAATGTTTATCTGAAAAGATAAATCTTTAAGATTGGCCTTTAATTAAGGCGAGACACTACAGGTGAATAGGGTAAAAAAATTAACTCACAGATATCAACATGGAACTTCTCCAGTTTATTACTTATATCAAGGCAAATATTTTTAATATTACAAGTTTTCTGAACTGTTATGTTTAAATATGAAAATAATGCATTATCTAATTAAATATGCACTAATTTGCATACATTTCCAGCTGAGAAATCTGAAAATTGGATAAACCCAGGTTCAAGAATATTTTTTCATTTTGTTGACATATTAAAGACACAGGTATTTACCAAGGGGATTTTGGATATCTCTTTTTATCACTCCATAAATCAGAAAATACTATCAACAGACTTAAAAAAAAAAAAAAAAATCGATTTTCGCCATGTTTTTATGAACAAACTGTTATATAAATCAGGCTATGAATGATATATCAACAAACCCCTCTGTAAATACCTTCAGAATACAGATATTAAAACAGGAATAAAACTGGAAAGTTTGGTTTATGCAAGTGCTACTGAAGTGGAGATTTCTGTCTCAGAGTATGAGAAAAAAACTCATTTTGAGAAAACAGACATTAAAGATTTGTATTGTAAAGTTCTATAAATTCTTATTGGAAATGGCTATTTACAGACATAACGTTTTTTTTTTTACTCTTATTTTAGGGTATATTTTAGTATTAGTTGTGTATTTATATCAAATGTGTTTTCCCCTCTAAATTAATTTAGTTTTTTCAACAAACAACTTTAATCTGCTTAATTTATCCGCACACCCGCACAGACATAAACACAACCCTCCCATTTTGAAAAGTTCCACTCGATATTCCGTTATTTCCAGCAAGAGTCCAGCACAGCATCAGCAGTAAGCAGATGATAGATATAGGTATATATATATATAAATATATATATATACATATATTCTGTTATTTATAGGAGTTCAACACCGCAACATCGTTCCTGGACTCATCTTGAAGTCGTGTATGTTTTCATGCTCCTGCGGTTCTCTCTCTCTCTCACACACACACACACACACACACACACACACACACACACACACACAGACACACACACACACACACACACACACACACACACACACACACACACACACACACACACACACACACACACACACACACACACACACACACACACACACACACAGCACTCGAGCAATAAACTGCTACAGAACCCATGATTCTGTGGATCTATATTTATTTTCATCCCTGACTCGGCACAATTCGGACAAATGAAATCACAAAGCAGCTCATTCAATCGCGCAACATGAACAAGCAGCCACTGCTATGTGGCATGCGCGTCACTTTTAGTCTAAATCACCCCCCTGGTTTCCCATCGACATCTTACGTTCAGATGTGCTTCCCGAGGGGATTTCGCGGGGTAATGCATCACGTTATCAGAAACCAAACACAAGCCAATGGGGTCTTGGTACACATTTTACGTGATAAAACGGAACCACAGTGGATTACTGTTAACAAAGCTGCTAAGCTAAACAAAGCTAGATCAACATAAGAGCAAATCTTATCTAAGATTCCCAACTGATCACTGCAGTCTATCCTAGAAGCTAGGAAAGGGGATTCACACCTCAAGTCCTCAAAGGAAGGGAGGAACTCACACCTCTCAGACAGCTGGCTAAGCAACAATTATGAGGTTACACTCTCAACTGGAAAAATGGCTAAATAGTTGTCTCAAACAACAAAGAGCACACAAAAAGAATTAAAACTACTCAACTCACCAAAACACAACAACACAACTAAAACACAACTTGATGGCTGCTTTATTTGAAATGAGAAGTCAATGTTCAAAACAAATACAATTCTTTAGAAGAATTTCTTCAGGATAAAACAGGATAAAAATCAACAAACTAATTCATTGAGAAAGTCGCCTTGGCTGCGTCATTATGTTCAACAACATACAACACAAACTAAGTCACAGCTTGATGTCTGCGTTGAATAAACAACAAGCAACAAACTGAATCCCAAAAGAAAAGAAAAAAGTTCTCAAGACAAATCTCTTTAGAATCAAAACGTTGGATTACTGTGCATTTACAGTGCAATAAAGCTGGTTTTATTGAAGGCCTCACACGGGGCACCACTTGTCGGGGGGCACCACCCTGATTAAACATAGTTTAATGATACTGTTATTTACATTAATAAATAATTAAATATAATTATTAATAATATAATGTATAATGTATAAGTTTGACTAGATAAGACCCCAACAATATTATTTTTTACTTTTTCTTTAAAAATACTCTCTGTTAGTTCAAGAGTCGGGGGGGAAGGCTAAAGGTGGTAGCAAGAAGAAAGGTTCGTCCTTCCAAACTGTATCAGCCTTACACAGGGTAAGTTCAACACAATTCACAGTTTTTGTTAACTAATTGAGAGGTTCTTCTCAGATGTAAGACAATGTCGTCTTAGACTCCTTGACTGTATGTTCTTGTGTTTTTTTTGTTTTTTTTTTACAATTAGAAAGGAACCACATTGGAAATAATAATTGGCAATCAATGTTGTCCTCTGTGGTGCATTCAACAGGAGAACCTGAACAAGCTGATGACCAACCTGCGGTCCACTCACCCTCACTTTGTGCGCTGCATCATCCCCAATGAGACCAAGACTCCTGGGGCCATGGAGAACCCTCTGGTGATGCACCAGCTGCGCTGTAATGGTGTGCTGGAGGGCATCAGGATCTGCAGGAAGGGCTTCCCAAACAGGATCCTCTATGCAGATTTCAAACAGAGGTTTCTGTCAGATAAACAAATGGGTGACAAATTAAATGTAAAAACAGCCAGTTTCTTTAAGGACATGACAAGTTTACTTCTCATTGATTTTCGAAGACACTGGCATCCCGCTAGATGGACGGACACCATTTTATACAATTTAAACATTTTTAATATAAAAAAGAGTTTTGTCAAATGTGTTGCTTCAAAAACTTGAATATGAGTCCAAATTGAGTTGAGCTCTGGAGGCTACAAAGAACAAAGCACAATTGAGCCCTTTTGCCATGTGAGCATTAGTTATGGTTTTCAGATAACTTTTGCCATTGATTAGTCACCACTAAGAACAAGACATATACCATATTGTGATAGTATGGTATTCAGTATTTTTTGTATTCTGGTATTGTATAAGGCAGGAAATAACATATTGCTTCTTCATTAAAAAGATACCGTATTTTGAACCCAAGTTCTATTCCTGAGGGACAATTCATCGATAACAAAAAAGCTTCAGAGAAGCTTTTGGGATCCTTGGACATAGACCATAACCAGTACAAGCTGGGGCACACCAAGGTAATTACTGAAGAATAACTTGAAAAACAGTATACTTAAAATAGGGTATGACTGCATATATTAATAATGAAAAAAGATTTAGCCGTCATCGGGTAGTCATAAGACATACTACTTAATGTACGCCCAACCCTCCAATGAGCAAAATTGTGTTTGCAACTGCTAATGTCATCTGTTTGTAAAAAGGTGTTCTTCAAGGCTGGGCTCCTTGGTCTGCTGGAGGAGATGCGAGATGACCGTTTAGCTCTAATCATCACAAGGCTCCAGGCAAGGTCTCGAGGAGTTCTGGCAAGAATTGAATTCCAGAAGATTGTGGAACGCAGGTAAATACACAAAAATGGCAAAATTATAAGTATCCAACTAATTTCAGTGAATTGGGCATACAGAAGAGCAGCGGGATGGAGGAACCAGTGCACTAAAATCAAAATGGAAATTGAGCCTTTTTAGATGGATATTTCATTGACAAGCTACTGTCCTCTGGAACTCATTAAGTAAGGGAAACTAGCTTTACCTCAAGATACAAATATATAATTGAACAAATAATGCTTCCAGCAGCGGTCAAAGATTTTGAGTTAATTTTTTTCAAAGAGTTAGACAGTCTGCATTCTTATTGTGTATTAAGTCGCATCGACTAGCCAGTACTTTATATGCACAAATTAACTGATTGTACAAAACTGGTGAAGAGTAAATAAATAGTCTTAAAGTTCCTCAACACTGAAACCATTTATGTATCAATACATGCAGGGATGCACTACTCGTGATCCAGTGGAACATCCGGGCCTTCATGGGGGTCAAGAATTGGCCCTGGATGAAGCTGTTCTTCAAGATCAAACCTCTATTGAAGTCAGCAGAGACTGAGAAAGAGATGGCCAACATGAAGGAAGAGTTCCTGAAGCTGAAAGAGGCTTTTGCTAAATCTGAAGCCCGCAGGAAGGAACTAGAGGAGAAAATGGTCTCTCTTCTCCAAGAGAAGAATGACCTGCAGCTCCAAGTTCAGGCTGTATGTTTATAATCAGTCAGCATTTCACATGACATAAGAATCAAACTGTTGTGTAAAGGTTTGCCTCAACCTTCAATAGGAGCAAGATAATCTTGGTGATGCTGAAGAAAGATGTGAGGGGCTGATCAAAAGCAAGATACAGCTGGAGGCCAAAATCAAAGAGCTGACAGAGAGGCTGGAGGATGAGGAGGAGATGAATGCTGAACTTACAGCTAAGAAGAGGAAGCTGGAGGATGAGTGTTCAGAGTTAAAGAAGGACATTGATGACTTGGAGTTAACTCTGGCCAAAGTGGAGAAAGAGAAGCACGCCACTGAGAACAAGGTACTAAAAACATGAAACTGACAATGCGATGCAACACAAAAACAAAGTTATTAAAAACTTTAAAATTATTCACAAACCATGTTCTTGATCCAAATTCTTACCATCTGTATTAGAAAAGGTATTTTCTTGTTCTGTTTTGGTGAGTGTCTTACTAAACATTAAAACTGTTCATACAACAGGTGAAGAACCTAGTCGAGGAGATGGCAGCTCTGGATGAAATCATTGCTAAGCTGACCAAAGAAAAGAAAGCATTACAGGAAGCTCATCAGCAAACACTGGATGACCTGCAGAGTGAAGAAGACAAAGTCAACACCCTGACCAAGGCCAAGGCTAAGCTGGAGCAGCAAGTAGATGATGTAAGAACATAGAGAGTTGGTGTTTTAAGAAAAACTTGTAAAAAAACATTATTTTATAAATTTAACTAGAAAACTGTTATGACGATTCATCACAGCTTGAGGGCTCCCTTGAGCAAGAGAAGAAAATACGGATGGACCTTGAGAGGGCAAAGCGCAAGCTTGAGGGAGACCTGAAGTTAACTCAAGAAAGTATCATGGACCTGGAGAATGACAAGCAGCAACTCGAGGAGAGGCTGAAAAAGTAATTTGAACACTGCACTTAAAAAAATGACTGGATTTGAAAGTTTGTGTCATCGGTACATTACTCTTGTTTAAAATCCACAGGAAAGATTTTGAAGTCAGCCAGCTTAATGGCAAAATAGAAGATGAACAAATGATGACTGCCCAGCTCCAGAAAAAGCTCAAGGAGTTGCAGGTAATGTTATATAATTAGAAGAAAGTTAATGTGCTTATTCAGCTTGTGACATTTCGGAATTGCCACATTTCATAGCCATGTAATATTAGAATATACTTGACATTGCTCTAGGCTCGCATTGAGGAGCTGGAGGAAGAGCTGGAGGCAGAGCGAGCTGCCCGAGCTAAGGTGGAGAAGCAAAGAGCAGACTTGGCCAGAGAGCTGGAGGAGATCAGTGAGAGGCTGGAGGAGGCTGGTGGAGCAACATCTGCCCAGATTGAGATGAACAAAAAGAGGGAGGCAGAGTTCCTGAAGCTCCGCAGAGACCTTGAAGAGGCCACTCTGCAGCACGAAGCCACAGCTGCCACTCTCAGGAAGAAACAGGCCGACAGTGTCGCTGACCTTGGAGAGCAGATTGACAACCTGCAGAGAGTCAAACAAAAACTGGAGAAGGAGAAGAGTGAGCTCAGGCTGGAGCTGGATGATGTGGTCTCCAATATGGAACATATTGTCAAGTCTAAGGTCATCTAGCTATAAGTGTTGTATGTTTTTATATTCATTGTTTAATTAGTACTAAGTTGTTCATGTGCCTTTTTATTTCAGACTCATTTGGAAAAAATGTGCAGGTCTCTGGAAGATCAGATGAATGAATATAAAACGAAGGCCGAGGAGGGGCAGCGTGTCATCAACGACTTCACCATGCAGAAAGCAAAGCTTCAAACTGAGAATGGTATGCCTCATGATTTAATTACATTGTTCAGGGATATCAAAAAGTGCTCATATTATTCATTTACAACACTTAGGTGAACTTACAAGGCAGATTGAGGAAAAGGACTCCCTGGTGTCTCAACTCACCAGAGGAAAACAGTCCTATACTCAACAAATTGAAGACCTTAAAAGACAACTGGAGGAGGAAGTGAAGGTAGCAAACAAATGGTACCCCAATTTATTCAATTGAAACGTTGGACCATGAGAAGCATTAAGATGTTTTTTTACATTTCAGGCCAAGAATGCCCTGGCCCATGCAGTGCAGTCTGCTCGTCATGACTGTGACCTGCTCAGAGAGCAGTATGAAGAAGAGCAGGAGGCCAAGACTGAACTCCAGCGTGGCATGTCCAAGGCCAACTCTGAGGTGGCTCAGTGGAGAACTAAGTACGAAACTGATGCCATCCAGAGAACCGAGGAACTGGAGGAGGCAAAGTAAGTCTCTTTGAGATATAAAAATGTGTTATGTTATTCCTCAGGAGATGTTTATCTCCGTCTAGCAGATCAGCTTTTTGTTTGTGTTATGGTCTGACTAAAATGTAAGACGAACAAAAAGTTTGTCTGTTACATGACTGAGCAGCCAGTCATTGTTGTCGAATTTATTAAAATGTATCAAACCAGCTCAACTGCAAGGATCAATAAGTTGTTTGAATTAATTATTTTTAAAGGAAGAAGCTGGCAGCGCGTCTTCAGGACGCCGAGGAGGCTGTGGAAGCAGTGAATGCTAAATGTTCCTCTCTGGAGAAGACCAAACACAGACTGCAGAATGAGATTGAAGATCTCATGGTGGATGTGGAGAGGTCGAATGCTAATGCTGCTGCTCTGGACAAGAAGCAAAGAAACTTTGACAAGGTTGTATTTTGAATAGATAAGCAAGTTAAACTCAATAAGTATAATTTGAATGGGGTGACTGTGTCTCAGTGGTACAGTTGGTTGTCTCTCAACCAGAAGGTCAGGGGTCATTCCCCAGATCCTGCAGCTACCTCTCTAATGTGTCCCTGGACAAGACCCAAGTTGCTCCCACTGCTTTTGTGGTGGTGTGTCAATGTGCATGGATTGATTATTTAATACTGATGGACACTAGCAGCCTCTGCCATCAGTGTGTGAATGGATCTGAATGTGTGAAAGTGTGACCTGCTGTTTAAGAATGTTAGCAAAGCGCTACACAAGCTCAAGTCCATTCACCCTTCAATGAACCTTAAATATACATATTTCAGGTCTTGGCAGAATGGAAGCAGAAATATGAGGAGTCACAAACAGAGCTGGAGAGCTCTCAGAAGGAGGCCAGGTCTCTGAGCACTGAGCTCTTCAAACTGAAGAACTCCTTTGAAGAATCTCTGGAACAGCTTGAGACCATGAAGAGAGAGAATAAGAATCTGCAGGGTAAGGGTCAACACAGTTCAAGCTTGTTTTACAAAATAGTTTAAACCTTAGCTAATGTTAGATTTTTTTTTCTCAGAGGAAATATCCGACCTCACTGAACAAATCGGTGAGGGAGGAAAGAATATTCACGAGCTTGAGAAGATTCGAAAACAACTGGAACAAGAGAAGTCTGAGATACAAACAGCGCTCGAGGAAGCTGAGGTATGCTCAATGTTCTCAAGGTGGACTTTAGAGACTCCAACATACTTCAGTATTATTTATATCTAGTCCCTCTCTCTGTTTTAATCTTCTTTCTTGATAGGCCTCATTGGAACATGAGGAAGGAAAGATTCTCAGAGCTCAGCTTGAGTTCAACCAGATCAAGGCGGATATCGAGCGCAAGCTGGTTGAGAAAGATGAAGAGGTGGAGCAGACAAAGAGAAACCAACAGCGCATTGTGGATACTCTTCAGAGCTCACTGGATGCTGAGAGTCGCAGCAGGAACGAGGCCCTCCGTTTGAAGAAGAAGATGGAGGGAGACCTCAATGAGATGGAGATCCAGCTCAGCCAGGCCAACAGACAGGCGGCTGAGGCCCAGAAACAACTGAAGGCTGTTCATGCACATCTGAAGGTAAGTACTATATTCATAAAGAAAAATTAAAAACTGTATATGACCTGAAGTAACTAGATTAACAAAACAACGAACACTTATCCAGGATGCTCAGCTCCAGCTTGACGAGTCTATGCGATCAAACGATGACCTTAAAGAGAACATTGCCATCGTTGAGAGGCGCAACAACCTGCTGCAGGCTGAAGTGGAAGAACTGAGGTCTGCTCTGGAGCAAACTGAGAGAGGACGCAAACTTGCTGAGCAAGAGCTGCTGGATGTTAGTGAGAGGGTGCAGCTACTGCACTCACAGGTGAGAATACAGTATATGTCAATTAATTCTAGAGTATCAGTATACATGTACCATTTTCACAATGCAAATTTTGCCTATTTATGAACAACCAGAACACCAGCCTGATAAACCAAAAGAAGAAGCTGGAGGCGGACACATCCCAGCTTCAAACTGAAGTGGAGGATGCAGTGCAGGAGTGCAGGAATGCTGAGGAAAAGGCCAAGAAGGCCATTACTGATGCTGCCATGATGGCGGAGGAGCTGAAGAAAGAACAGGATACCAGTGCCCACCTGGAGCGTATGAAGAAGAACATGGAGCAGACCATCAAAGACCTGCAGCACCGTCTGGATGAAGCTGAGCAGATCGCCTTGAAGGGAGGAAAGAAGCAGCTGCAGAAGCTCGAGACCAGGGTGAGTGTACCTTTTCTTTTGCTAATTAAGAAAACCAATAGGTGGTTGAAGTTGGCTGACTTTTGCTGCATGTGCTTCCTACATCCCTCAGGTCAAGGAACTCGAGAATGAGGTTGAAAGTGAACAAAAAAAGGCCAGTGATGCTGTAAAGGGAGTGAGAAAATATGAAAGACGTATCAAGGAGCTTACCTATCAGGTAATAACATATGATGACTGAAATATATTTATGCCAATAAAATTATGTTCAGAATAAGAATATAATCACAACTATTTATTTTATGTTTCCTGATGTAGACAGAAGAAGACCGTAAAAATCTTGCTCGACTTCAAGATTTGGTGGACAAGCTGCAGCTGAAGGTCAAATCCTACAAAAAGGCAGCCGAGGATTCTGTAAGTATACATACAAATTCTAAGATTTTGTTTCTCAGTAGATTATGGGCCAGATTTTATGGATTTAAGGTCCCAAGTAAAGACTACTAAATTGCGTGTTCACTCCAAAAGTTTGCATGTTTGGTTGGTGGGCGTTTTGCGGGTGATCTACTAAGAAAATGTGCGTGAATGACAACAGGTGCAAACTTTGTGGAGGCGGTACTATTTAAGTTAGGTTTTTGCGTGTTTTACTGGTTTACATCACGGAGAGTTTGGACAGAAAGCAGGATGACTGCAAGCGCAAAATAGGTATTAGTGGGAGAGGCAAATAAACGCGCAATACTTTCGAGTTATAGGAGATAAATCTGAATATTACAAAGAAAATTTTGGTTATAAGAAAACCTCGGCATTAGACAGGGCCTCTCTTTTCTTCCCTTAATCTTAAGAATGAAGTGTCATACATTGCGCAGGAGGTGCGAGCGGGCGCTCTACACTTGCCGTTGTTGTGCACCAGACAGCTGGCCAGTGCTGTGTCTGATCAGACATAAATGCCCTGGAAAGAGGTATCGAAGACGGGGGTACAAACAGTGGTGAGGTACCCCAATCAGATAGCACATTTTTTGCTGGTGGTATCAAGTTTGCACAGGTTTTAAGACACGCAAACCTTTAGTAAATCTGGCCCAAAGTAGGTAACATGTGAGGTGTGTCTGTGTTACAGGAGGAACAGGCCAACAATAATCTGACCAAGTTCCGTAAACTCCAACACGAGCTTGATGAAGCTGAAGAGAGAGCCGACATCGCCGAGTCTCAGGTCAACAAGCTACGTGCCAAGAGCCGTGATGTGGGGTCAAAGGTCAGCTTAGTTCAACAGAATAAACATAGATGATCTAAAAACCTAGTGCGATTATCTAATTTTGACTGACTCATATTTGTGTTTTTCAGAAAGGACTTGATGAAGAGTGAAGCTCTCTAAGAGAGGATCCATTTCTGAGGCACCTGTGTACTATGTAACGGTGTCTCCCTAAATGTTGTTTGTTCAGTAGAATAAATTTACTCTGCATCTCAAACTGTTTCTTGACTTTTCATTTAATTTAGAGGTTAGAACACAGAAAGGTTTACAGACTGATGCAGAGCTGGCTAAACACTGAAGCTTCAGTGTCCACCACATGGCAACCTGTGTGAGAATCAACTCTGAGGAGGAGGGGGCGGGGGGAGACAGCTCTCTACAATGTTGTGAATTTGGACTGCAGTACCAATTTTAAACACTAGGTGTCACTATTACAAAGCCTACTGCTCCATTAAGTCATAAACACAGGAGAGAAAGAATATTTACACTCACTTTTTTCCATACCTCACTGATTGATGTTTCACCATCAAAAGGATCAGTTATAACTCAATCAATAAGCAAGTGTGTGTGTGTGTGTGTGTGTGTGTGTGTGTGTGTGTGTGTGTGTGTGTGTGTGTGTTAAAATGTGGAA